>NC_081146.1:2376664-2553571 GCF_958295425.1 Solea solea
CATATAACATTAAGGACAAAGAACTCGAGTGTGCAAATCGCTAAAAGTGGACGCCATGAGCAAAGCAGCTCTTGAAAGTTGCCCCTCCCATCATCAGCACGTTCAGTCCTTGAGTTTGAGGGAATTGGTCCTGGAAAGTCTTTGAATTTGTTGTCAACCAAGGTGTGGGAACCCTGTAGTTAGCTGCGTCTTACCTTGATGCATAAATGTGCTGAAATGCTCTGCCATGTTGCTTAAAATTACATAAGATGAGGAAGTGAAGTAGAGAAGTACAGAAAGAAGAGCAGACTCCTGCTGTGAGGCTGCAGTACCACTGATCTAGAAGGAGGGAGACAGAGAGCAGCTTTGTGTTGCTTCTATGTGTGTTAGTTGTGTTCTGATACTGACACGTTTACATTAATATCCTGTACAAACACTGTTGAACAACAAAGCCCGTGGACTTTTGTCGCCCCCACCAGAGCGAACAAGTCTGTCTGTTTTGCTGTGAGTGGACATGGACACGCTTTAGTGGGGGCCAAAGCAGGTGGACGTTAACGCTTATCCACACTGTCCGCATTATCGCTTTCATACTTATCCAGACACCTTTCAATTTTCTGACAATGTTCCCTCCTAAATGTTACACAGTGGATCTTAAACGACATTAATAATTGAATGTGCAGGCAGAACTTGAATCAACACATGTATTGTTACATGGGAAACAATTGAGACCGTTTTCATGGTGGCTTTACTTTTTGGAGAAATGAATTCCTTCACGACTCACTGAGCAGATCATTCTTTTGTTAAACACAGACAACCAAGACTGTTTTGAATGTATGTCAATGCCAGCTCCTTCAATGAAATAAAGTCTGACTGACTGACACTTCCTGTTTCCTTCCTCTGTTATTTTTGGCACTAAAACTGAATTTATATTATGTATACCATTATGGATTTTATTTATTATTTAATTATCAATTTAGTTTTTCCAATGATTGGACAGTTTGTTCCGAGCAGTTCATGAAAGTCTCAGTGTCTTCTGTCTCCTTCTGTAATCCCAGACAGAGCCGGACCATCAGTTACACGACTCTGTTTCTTGCTGTATTTGTAGTAGTTTGATGCTGTTGTGCTTATTCTGTCTAATGTGTAGTAGAGTGAGGGAAATTCATTGTTCTTGGTTTGTAGCATTATGAAATATTATTTATTATAAACACAGAGCCATTGTTGGTTAGTTAGTCCAGTAGTTGGAGGAATATGTTCTTGAACAGACAGCTGTTGTGTTGTGAAACCAATCAGAGTATTTATGATGGTAGAACATTAAAGGTGATCTGGCTAGTTACCTTTTTGAGAGTTATAATCACAGGAAACCCCAACCAAATGATGCCAAAGAAACTGTTTACTGTTATGCTGCTAAAACGCGAAGCCTTTAGACCAGAGGTTCTCAAACTTTTTATACCAAGTTCCACCAGAGAAAAGTCAGCTGCAGACTTTTCACAGGAGGCAGATTTATTCCTCGTCATCGTCCTCTTCCTCACATACTGTATACTTCATATAGTCTGATCACATACCCTGGAATCAAAATTAGAGCAGTATTAATGATTTTCCTCTGTACAACTGGTGGTACACATACCACAGTCTGAGAACCATGTGTGTTGATAACTGTACTCATTCTTAGTTTGTCTTTTGTAGAAAAGTAAACGTTTCTTACATTACAGAATTTCTTTGCTTGTGATAAGTGCAACATTTGGCCAGTTTTGGCTAGTTATTGTCCCTTCTTTTTTTTAGTTTTAAGGCACAACACAACAGTCTTTTAGTGGCTGCAGATTTACAAGAGTACTTTTTTTCCCCTTAGAACAAGAAAATCTGAATCAATTAAAGGATATTTGGCTTATTCCTAGTAGGCCTGTTTTTGCAGTGCAGCAACATTGTCAATTCAAATCTTGTACCACTTGATTTGTCTGATTACATTACATGTCATTTAGCAGACGCTTTTTATCCATAGCGACTTACAATGGAATCAAGTACAATTAGCCAGGGGTGGAATCGAACTTGCGACCATGATGTCTTTCGTACACAAGGTAGGGTCTTATGTATACTGAAAAGCCCGGACGTATAAACCCTGAAAATAATTGTTTTCTAGAAATTAAACTGTTTTTACACTGGTTTTGGACACCACTAAGAAAATATGTACGGCTAAAAGCTCTTTAATTAGTAGCTGGATGGCCTTTGACCTTTGAGCAGCTATTACGCAAGGTTGTTTTTGCTTGCTTGTCTTGTTTACTTGGCTGCCTTCTGCTGGTAAATTGTTTGTCGGATAATCACATTTGCTGCTGGTATTTAAGAAAAATTTAATTAATAGTATTCTTTAGTTAGTGGGTTTTCAGTTAGCTTTAGTGTTTGACCCGCCACATTTTCTTGTTCTTATTAGTGCCTGCTAAAACGTGTGGCTATGACTTCTATAAGCATTGCGAGTAACCATGGCGACAAAAAAACTGCGAATAATTTCCACATACACATGAATGGGAAACGGTCGAAAGACGAAGATAAACCAAGCCCACTTTGGAGCCTCACAGTGTCATCATACTTTAACATAGAGACATGATTGAAACTTTCAACGGGTCACAAGACTTGGGACATTTCTCACCAAACTCAAGTGTGTGTTGCGTTGCCCATGCAAACTTTGACAAAAATGTCATAGTTTATTATGTCATTTAACTATGACATTTTAGTGACTTTGGACGACATACTAAACTATGACATTTTTGTCTCATTTTGGACGACATACTAAACTGTGACATTTTGGTGAATTTTTGGACGACATACTAAACTATCTGGGATTGAACCCAGCGCATTCTTGCAACAGTAACATAGTTAAGATCAACAAACCACTACTCCACCACACTATTCAGGCCTTACAGTCGAATGTCCTGAATGACACCAAAATGTCATAGTTTAGTATGTCGTACCAAAAAGTCACTAAAATTTCATAGTTTAGCATGTCGACATTTTTGTCGACATGAGATGTCATAGTTTAGTTTGTCGTCCAAAAAGTCACCAAAATGTCATAGTTTAGATATCGTCCAAAATGAGACAAAATGTTCATACTTTATTGTCGTCCAAAAAGCCACAGTTTAGTCAGTCAGTCAGTCATCATCTACCGCTTTATCCTCCACCAGAGAGTCGCGGGGGTGTGCTGTGCCAATCTCAGCTACATCGGGCGATAGGCGGGGTACACCTTGGACGGTTCGCCAGTCCATTGCAGGGCCACACACAGATAGAGACAAACAACCATTCACTCTCACACACACTCCTATGGTCAATTTAGAGTGTCCAATTTACCTATCCCCACATTGCATGTTTTTGGACTGTGGGAGGAAGCCGGAGAACCCGGAGAGAACCCACGTACACACGGGGAGAACATGCAAACTCCATGCAGAAAGGCCCTTGTTCCAACCGGGGCTCGAACCCGGGTCTTCTCGCTGCAAGGCGAGAGTGCTAACCACTATACCACCGTGTGGCCTGCCACAGTTTAGTATGTCGTCCAAAATTTGACAAAAATGTCATAGTTTAGTATGTCGTCCGAAATTTGACCAAAATGTCATAGTTTAGTATGTCGTCCAAAATGAGACAAAAATGTCATAGTTTAGTATGTCGTCCAAAATTTGACAAAAATGTCATAGTTTAGTATATCGTCCAAAAAGTCACTAAAATTTCGTAGTTTAGATGTCGTCCAAAATTTGACAAAAATGTCATAATTTATTGTCGTCCAAAAAGCCACAGTTAAGTATGTCGTCCAAAATTTGACAAAAATGTCAGTTTAGTACGTCGTACCAAAAAGTCACTAAAATGTCATAGTTTAGATGTCGTCCAAAATTTGACAAAAATGTCATAGTTTAGTATGTCGTCCAAAAAGTCACTAAAATGTCATAGTTTAGATGTCGTCCAAAATTTGACAAAAATGTCATAGTTTAGTTTTCTAGTACATTTAATGTTATAAATTAAGACGGATCAACACAGACTCCAGCGTGTGACAAATCTGGGGTTGAGAGACAACCATGAACAGATAAAAGAAATGTGGTTATGCTGTGACATGAAATAGTATTTGTGACAATGATGATGATGATGATGCAGTTGCCTCTTCTGCTTGCTCTTCTTTGGGTTTTTTGGGCTGTTGGCAAACCTTCATTACTGCCACGTGGACAGCTTCTGCAGCTGGTGCGCAAGGATGTCTAGGATAGCCTCCATTGTGAAGGACACACAAATGTATCCTTCAAAAAAGGGCAAATGTCAGCTCAATTTGTCAACTGCATGAAAAGGAGTCGGGGATTTGTGTGGCAATTGGGACCGCCCATGGAATCAAATCCACACTTCAGATCCAGACCATTAATTGGGACACAGCTTGTTTTCAGTCAAACTCTGACCTGTTTGCAGTCATCTCACTTTACTAGCACAACGTTGCTGTTGCCTCCATCTGTCTTGACATAAAACAAATCACTTCCTGTGTGCAGCATGGGAATGCCACAGTGCTAAACACTGATGGACTTAATATGTTGTTGTTGTGGGTGGAGATGACTCACAACGGTCTTACCGATATGTTTCACTAGGCTATCTTGTTTTAAGAGGTACATTGTGTTAAATGTATTGGTGAAGTTGCCTGTTCTTCGAAGTAATTACAACATCCAATTTTACAAAAAGTCATCACATTTATTTCAATCATCATACATGATCACCATATATTATAACTAACCACTTTTGATTTCCACATCACATGTTTCTCATGCATCACCTGATGTCCACGGACGTACATCTCTCTAGCTTCTGGGTAAAATCCAATACGCCATGAAGGAAAAGACATTTGTGCTACAGTATGTAGACATGGCTTTGGCCAGTTCTGGCTCCTCTGGAAGTTTGTCTTTGTCTCTCTCGTCTGCCTCAAAGAAAGAGAGTCTGTGAATCCAATTTGTAAAACGCAGTCCGGGGATTTTCTGTGCCGGTCCAAGCTGTGGCCAGTGATGCACTCCACGCAGACCCCTGCGCCTCTAGCCGATGGTGACACCAAAACCACACTGGAACTTGTTCTTGCGGTGGTTAAGGAACGCGCCGAGGGCCAGTGTGAGTGGCAATGGCAACAGTTTCTTTTCAAGGGTAGCACCTACCACCCAATTACTGTCAACCGTACCTGTGGAGAGACGAAGGTTAAGGAAATTATTATTTCATAATGTCCAAATCACTTGTCAAAAGGATAGTTCAAGTTTGTCATTTCTATCTCAGTTTGGTATCAGGGACATCGTTTTCCATGACTTCATAGTAAGTGAGCGGAACTGCCACGACATCATTTCAAACACGTCACAAATAATATAGGACATGGAGCCCTAGTACAGTTCTAGCAGTGCTCGAGCTGCACAATGGAAAAGCCCCAATGAGTCGGTACCATTTACAACCACCCTTAAGGTACAGTGTGTAAAAGTGTGTTCGCAGGACGTATTGGTGAAGTTTCATTTTGCAGCTGAATATCCTTCTGCTCTCCCTTCCTTTCCAAGTGTGTTGGAGAATCTATGTAGCCTTCAGTACCTTTAAAGAGCAGGTTAGCTTTTGGAAGGTCCAGCTGATAGCCGAAGGATGTCGTGGTGTCTTGCATCCTTGTGTTGGCTTCAAATTCAACTCCTACCTGCAGCTGTATGAGGAGAAAGGTAGGCAAATGTAAGAATTTTGTTGATGCCCCTTTTTTTCATGACGATAACGAGACAGTGACGAGATGAACACCTCATGTTTGACGAAGGAAACATGACGAGACGTGTGTGAGTTTTCGTTGACGAGACGAGAATGGACGTATACGTCAGTATGTGGTTCGTCAGACGTTCAGAGTGCACAACATTTCTGCTTATTGTGCGCGTAATCTGTCAATCAAAACCTAAAAATGACTTGGTCCTTGTTTCAAGACGATTGACTGAAGTGTGACTAAAACTATCACATAGAAATGACGGAAGTGTGACTAAAACTATCACATATAGAAATGACGGAAGTGTGACTAAAACTATCACATATAGAAATGACGGAAGTGTGACTAAAACTATCACATAGAAATGACGGAAGTGTGACTAAAACTATCACATATAGAAATGACGGAAGTGTGACTAAAACTATCACATAGAAATGACGGAAGTGTGACTAAAACTATCACATATAGAAATGACGGAAGTGTGACTAAAACTATCACATATAGAAATGACGGAAGTGTGACTAAAACTATCACATATAGAAATGACGGAAGTGTGACTAAAACTAATAAGCGTTTTAGTCCAAAAGACTAAAACTAAAAGTAAATCTAGAATGGCTGCCCAAAACAACACTGATTTTAGAGTTTATGCCATCGTTGTTTCACAGCAACACCATGCACACGTTTCCCATTATTGTTACCTGATCGCTGGCTTTGTGATAGTATGTCGCGTGAGCTCCTGCACCTCCTAATGTCAATGTTGCAACAAAGTTGTCACCTGAAAAGAAAATAATGAGAAGAAAGCTCATTTGACTTTTTGGATGATTATTTGAGGAGTCAATACACCAGACAGCAACATATGTACTGAAGCATCATCAAGTTTTGCAGTTCAATAAGCTTTTTTTACCCGTGTATCTGCCTAGAAGGGAGGTGACAGTTCCTTCTTCCCCTGGTCTCCTGTGATAGACGAGTTCACCGCCCAGAGCCAGCGCTGGTGTGATAGACTGGAGAAAGTGGGTCACCAGAATGCCTGATGGAGGAAAAGTTGTGAAACCTTTAAAAAGGATTTCTTTGTTATCCAGAGCAAAGAAATGAAGGAAATATTCACATTTAAGAAGCTGAAACAATCGGAAATCTTGTTTCAATCATGAAAAAAGCTTCAAACCGATTAATCGATTATCAAAATAGTTATAATAATAATCGATTAATCGTTTCAGCTTCAGCAGTCTTGTGGTATATGAAACTGTCATATATTATCACTACAAAATGCATATTTATACACTGTATATATTAAAGGCTATCTAATATAATATTGTTTTTGAAAACAAGCCCTCCTTACTGCAGCAGTGAGCAGGATTTAGCGTATCACACTGGTAAGCCACGCGTGGTTGATCAAATAGGAAGAAAACATGGAGACACCAGCCCCCACAACTAAATCTTTGAAATAGTTATTTGCTCTCGTTTGCTGCACAATTAACCCAACGCTTTACCCAGAGTTCAATGTTTCCCACAGTGTATTTCAGCTATAAGTCTTTACATTTATACTTGAATGTTAAAGGCCACATAGACCGGAAGCTCCAATTAACGCTGCGTTTGTGTGTGTATCTGCGTCATTACCTCGTTTATGAAACCCTAAAGTTTCAGAACAAACAGTTCAGCCACTGCTGAGAAAATAGTGTTGTATTGTTTTCCTGGGCTCTGCGAAGCGGATCGACACTTCCTTAATTTGATGTCGTCATCAGAAATCCTCACCACCGTAGCGCCTCCCGGTGCGGGCACTAGTCCGGGCACATCCGGTTGCGTACATTCAACCGCAGAAGAAGAAGAAGAACTACTCTCGTTGTAGCTGCTGAGATGCAGAGCATCCACCGTGCCAGAGGGGGAGCTGTGTATCTGAGAGCTGGCCTATCTATTACGTCACTTCCAGGTACCTGGCCAATCACAGGACAGTGGGAAAGCTCTCGTTGGCTGGCCAATCACAGCAACTGTTTGGTCTGAAACAGCGCGGCTGACGAGAGCGTCAGCGAGGAGATATTTTGATCGGCTCGTTTGCAGCGATTAGGAGGTTTTTAATCATGAAAACAAGTTAATATATGTAAGTAGACCTCCATAACTAACATTGTATGTACATTGTATGGTGTGATACAAGCATTCTATGTCGCCTTTAAAGGATATTGGCGAATTATCGTCAAACTTAAAAATTAAAAAAATGCCCATATCGTCCACCCCTTTTTTCAACTCATCATACCAGATCCAACCAGTACGTCTGGATTTCCCAGCGTCACAGTGGAGGTGAAGTCCGCACCACGATATTCCATGTCACACTGCCAGTTAACAAACTTGTGCTGCTGAGTCTAAAACAAACACAAGTCAAACGTCAGATATCAAAATTACAATATTAGTGAAAATGGTCTGAGGATGATCTCATCTACAACTTTCTTCCACCAACATATTCACATGTTCTTCTTTTAAATTCTGAATGAGCAAAACATCTAAACCTACAACTCATTAAATTCAAAAAAATGTGCAACATGCTATGTATGTTTGTGAAGACGTCTCAGCATCTTTTTCAGGTATCTCATCCCTGTTCTGTGACCTGGGTGACCTCACTTACTAAATAAGGAGAGAAAGAAATCACGTATAGTCCCCACTGCCCTTGACATTGCTAAGAAAACAATCCTCATAAATTGGAAATCTAATCTCTCTAATTAACAGGTTTCATACGGGTTCTTGAAATCATTGAAAATGCCTGAATTATAATGTTGTGTTTTAAGGTGTTTGAAATACCGACTGCATTTTCCGCCCCAACAAAAACAGCTCATTGGCTTATTATTAGATAGAGGAATAAAATAAGTCAAATACAAACTGGGCCTGGACCTCACGTGTGTGTGTGTGTGTGTGTTATAATACAGAATTGTGGTTGTTTATAGCATACCACCATTACATTCATTGTGATAAAAAGAGTGAAGTCATCTTTTTGAGCATGTACTGCATATACAGTATACATATTAATACCCTAACCCAAGGCATTAAAATAACCTTGAAAGGGGCTTAAATCTGACCTCTGACCTGCTTTTAACATTTAACAACAGTTGGAGGCAGGTGTCAAACAGGTGGCCCATGGGCCACATGCAGCCACCCAATCGATTGCATGTGACCCACCACTTAATATCATGTTGGCAAAATGGCCCATATACATATACAATATACATTAATATATATGTAGGCATAGATAGATAGATAGAATCCATTTTCGCGGGGGGTGCTGTGCCAATCTCAGCTGACATGGGGTGATAGAAAGGGTCAAAACATGTATCTATGTCACCTTCAGGGCTCTGTACTTTTACAGAGAAGTTTTGTAAAATATCAAAATGAATATCTTTATTGCGGTATCATGATGGAATATTGTGTTATAATTCTAAGCTCATAACGCCCACCATTGAACCTTTTTTTTCTCTCTACATCGGCTCCCTCTTGACCAGAATATGATGCTCATTGGCCCCCCAGGTCATGTGAGTTTGACGCCCCTGCCAAAGGCATCCAACTATTCAAAAACAAAATGTGGTACCTGGATTGCTATTTTGGAGCGCACAGCACTGGTGAGCTGGTGGATGACCTGGGCATTGAGACTGCCAGTGTTGTCCATGTCTCCGACCATGACTGGGAAAGACTAGAGGGAAGAAAGTACACCACTGTGAGTTTGAAGGTGAAGGATTACATTTAAATCTCTGTAAGAGTACTGAGGCTTAGTTTGATTATAGCATGTTTTGTGTCAGTGTAAATATTGTGTATGCTTCAGGGTTTTCCACAATTAAAGACACAATTTCATCATTACTGGCATTAGAATGTAGAGCTGAAACCATTATCGACAACTATTTTGATAATCGATTAATCAGTTCAAAGCTTTTTTCATGAGTAAAACAAGATTTCCGATTGTTTCAGTTTCTTAAATGTGAGTATTTTCTTCATTTCTTTGCTCTGGATAACAAAGAAATCATTGAAAGTGAATCATTTTGGTTTGTGGACAAAACGACGGTTTGACGAACATCGCTCAACATTTTTTAAGGTTTTCTGATATTTTATGGACCAAACGATTCATCGAGAAAATAATAGACTGATTAATCTATTATGAAAATAATCGTTAGTTGCAGCTCTATTAGAATGTACCATGTACAAGGTTGTTTTTTTTTATTACCACTGTGATAGCAGCTGTTTTTTAGTCCATAAAATATTGATTGCTTCAAGCTTGAAATGATGGTGTTCTCAAATGTCCTGTTTAGTCCACAGACCAACATTATTCCGTTTTAAATTTCTTTGTTATATGGAGCAAAGAAACCAGAAAATATTCACAAAAATAATCTGAAAACATGTTTTAAAAGCACACAAACTGTCTAATTGATCATCAAAATAGTTGATGATTAATTTGATAATTGATTCATCTGTTGATCATTTTTTTTAATTAATTGTTTGGTCAAAAAATCCGAAACCTGGAAATGATGATGTTCTCAAATGTCTTAATTTGTCCACAAATCAAATAAATAATATTTTATGCTTGCTTTGTTTTATGGAGCAGCAAATATTCACATATAAAAAGCTTTTCATTATCAAAAGAATCCCAAACTTCAAGCCAAAGAATGGATCATCAAAACAATTGACGATTCATTTAGTAATCAATTAATTGAGTAATCACTGCAAGGCAAGTTTATTTGTATAGCACTATTCATACACAGGGCAACTCAAAGTGCAGCTCCTTGTTTAATATAAGCTGCACTTATGTTCCTATTGTGCTATTGTGGTCAATGCTTATTTTTTCAGATTACAGGCATGTGTGATGAAAATGAACCTTAATACAAATATATCGACGTATTTGGGGATGGGGTTGTTGGAAAACTATTTATTACCTCTGCTGGTCCAGTCTGTTTGCTGCCAACGTATGTGGAACCAAATCGATAACCAGATTCACCCTGGGTACTGAGGGTGATGGTATGGCTGACTTGGAAGTGGTTACTGAGGCCCTTGTTGACCAATAGCCTCACCCCCTCCATCTGCAGAGGGAACACCTCTAAAGCAGGAAAAAAAACAGCCATGTTACTCAACAGTAGAGTTGTTCTGATTCCGATACCAGTATCGGAAATGCCTCCGATACTGCCGAAAATGTTGGCATCGGTATCGGCGAGTACTGGAGTCCAGGCACTGATCCACGTAATTTATTAGAACTATGCTAACTCTGACACAGTTCTTTTTTGATACTCTTAAAACAGTTGCGATGTGCTGGCGTGAAGAAGAATCGATCACCTGACACCTGTAGACAAGGAGCTAACATTAGCTCATCATGTTGGTGGTTTGGCAGTTTTTACCAGTTAGCTCTGTTGGCGTTGCTAGCTGCGTTAGCACCATTAGTGCATGTACAGTCAAACTGGAGCGGTCCGTTTATTAAACGAAAAAGGCAGCGCTACAAATAACCAGCGTACCTGTGTCCTGCGTATGTTTGACTCTGTTTTGAAAGTTTAGCGTTACTTCAGAGACTCATTTTAACAATCTGGAGTCGTGTAAACATGTCACGCACATCCTTTCCTGGTGAGTCGTCATGGAAACATGAAGTTTTGCCAGTGCCTTCACCAGAGTGAAAACAAACGTACAAGCTGAAAAACAGAACAACATATCACTGGTAAAAATAAATGGTTTCCATTTGCTGTATTCATTCATGTTTTAACCTGAGCCAGGCCTTACCACAATGATAATCATATCACAGTCATGCAGGTGTAGTATGATCAGGGGTCGCGTTAACCGAATATTTTCCGTCATTGACCGTTTATTTAAAACGGTGACGGAAAAATCTGAGAGCCATCCATCATTTTGACAGATTGCAATTCACACCCCTAAAAACTATGTTGATAAAAGAGGTGAAAAAAGAGGGATAGATGCAGATGAAGGACAAACTCAGCCCTTGGCCTCAGCGGCAGTAAGGAGGTTAGGCGAGTTCAGTGGGAGCGGGAGTTCTCCTGGCTGAGGAGGGCGGATAGAAAAATGTTGTGCGACAAAATAAAGATTCCCATCGGAGAATCTGAGCATAATTTCTGACCTGGACACCGTACTCAATGCATCTCGCTATCCTTGTAGTGCTGACAGCGTGTTAAAGAGCTATGGACAGGAGGCTTTGGAGCGCGTCTGTGACCGGTGCAGCTGATCCACTGGTGCAGAAGGAGCGCATGTTGCGGGATTTCCTACCACGCGCAACTACGCGCAAGCAGGCACGCGAATCAAGTCCATGTGGAGCAGGAGGAAGGTGTGAGACTGTGCGTTTAGGCCACAGGTGAACTGTTCATATTCCACTGCAATATGAACAATGCAATTGAATATGTCATTATTATCATTTAAAGTGACCGGTAAAAATTGATTATGACGGGGTTTTTATGACCCTGTCAGTCAAAATGACAGACAACGAAAAAGTCTAGCGCAACCTCTGAGTATGATATATATTTTTTATATAACACACCAGTATCGGAATCTGTATCAGGAGGAAAAAAAATTAGGGATGTCCCGATACAAATTTTTCACTTCCAATACGATATCGATATTGCAGCCTTGAGTATTGGCCGATACCAATATTGATCTGATACGATATCAGCAAGAATCATACATACTTTAATGACTTATTATGTCACAATAAAAAAAAGCAGATTTTCTAACCTTTACATTTGCGGTGGCACTCCTCATATGTTCCTGGGTTCGGAAGCGAGGAATCTGCATCTGATTTTTGCTGGTCCGATCCAGGTTTTGGAGGGACGGAAGACACGGAGGGCATGGTGAACCCTGGAGGGACCGACACCAGTCCTGGGACCCCTGGACTACCTCCAGCTGCAGCTGGGGCTGGACTGGGGGAGGCGGCTGCCAACACACTCCCCATACTCTGATATAATAACACAATAAGAACAAAATAGAAGATTAATACATTTATTTAACTAGTTCAAGTAATGCATCATGTGCATGGCACATTGCCTTGCGTATCCTCTCCTAACATTAGCACAACTGTCTTTAGGCATGTGGGAGCGGCCAGTTAAGTGATGCACCTGTCACATTCTACTGACATCTTTGTATTTCTTATACAATGTCAATAATGGCACTGTGCCCAACCGCCATGTTTGAAGCCCGCAAGCAAACGGAAAAACTAGAAACATATGATTTGGCTGGTTTGACGTCTGTGCTGCAGTAGAAAATGGCAGGGCAAGATGGCGAGGTACATACAAAAGCTAGCAATTTAAGTTTTAAAGCAATTTTACACGCATACAAACACACACTGGCGTAGTAAATCAGTCATGTTTCGCTACTACCTTTGCTTTGTAGAAAGTCATAAGGGGGTGAATATTCTGTAATGTTTCACTACTACCTTTTGAAAGTCATCAAAGGATTTTGAAAGAGTTTGATAGAGAGTGCCTTATAAACCAAGCCCGCTAATGTCTTGTTTTTTACACAGTTTTAATCATTTCTTTGTTAAATAGCGAAAAAGAAGCCTAAAAAAGCTGAACAAATTCAGAAAGCTTGTTTCTTGATTAATCAAATAATTACCCGAATATAGATTAATTGATCATATCCATTGCATACAGTTATGAAATCCCCCCTCATTAAAAATCACCATCTTAAATGGGCTTTTAATCAGTGATTCTGCAGCCCTTCACCTTTTGAAATTATAACAGTTTAGCTATTTTTTTTTCTATTTCATACCAAATTTAGTTTTTCCTTACTTTTAATAATCAGTGATGGCCGATTATTATTAAATGAATTATCCAATTACCAATAAATTGCACAAGGCAGTAATGCAACTGAAAAAAGATCAACCTTACTCATTACTGTTAGTTAATAAGTTAATTTCTTTGTTATTACCTAATCAATGTGTTTAATATTTAGTCCATGCATTATTTTTTCTTACAGTACAAGTGCACTACAGTCCAGAAACATCAATTCTGCCAGAGCAGTGTGCACACGGACTACATGGTTCTGTGATCATTGTAATTGCATTGGAATTATGTGGCTGAATATTAGTTATTATATTATTATAATATAGTCTTATACATAAGCAAGCTTATACAACATGTGTATGTATAACCCAAGCATGTCTTGAATAATACTAGCGTAGTGGAGCATTTATATTTGTATCAGGACCCCAGGGTTAAAAGCAACAGGTTTAAATTCTCCTTTGACCCTGGTGCAATAAATGGACTTAAGTCTCAACTTGAACAGTGACTAAACAAATACTGTTTTTTTTTTTTTAAATTCCATTTATTCCTTTGATGCTGTCTTGCTGGCCTACTGCAAATCAATGTTCACCTTGAGGGACAATAATGAGCTGAGCTGAACTGAGATACCCTGATTTCTTTTTTTCTCTGCCATAAAAACCCCCACATCAGTCAAAATATAGTATCAAGTTTTTTTCGGAGTAAACACTACAAACATATAATGCACTAATACTGTCTTTATTATATAAATGCACTGTAAATCACAGCTAAAGGCTACTGACTGTGCAATTGAAGAAACATGACTCGGTTCTCACACCTGGGCACACCTGACACCTGCTGAGCTAACGTCAATCACCTGACCTCCTGTACATGGCAGCAGACATAAACACATACAGCACACTGACTGCTTAAAGCTAAGGCCCGAACTGTGCTGACTGGTGAGTCAATAAATGTCACAGCAAAACATGTGGTAGTAACTAAATATGAAAGTGTAACTTCGCGTCTGCGACAGAGTCCACATACAGAGATTAGTCTTCAGCGCTAACGGTATTTATCCCGAGAAGGCTAATGCGAGCTAGCATGGTTGGTTGCCTGGTGAGCTAGCTAGCTGACTGCTAGGTAGCCATGTGGAGTCGACCACGAGATCTTTTAAGCAACACATGAAAGACAAGGTATTTTGGGAACCCAGTGGTTTGCAAGTCATTTCCATCAATTATCATCTTTTCATTAAAGCCCTCGAGTAATTGTACGGTTGAAATACTCACGCTAACGATGTGGGGTCTCGTTGAACACCGGTAAAGTTCACGACAGCGTCCGTGACCGTAGTTGACAAGTTCCTGCCCATTTCCAGTGTTTTGCGTTGCGATTGGCTCATGTGTATGTCAGGTCGACTGCTATTGGGTGAAATGCAAGTGGGACGACCCACTTCTGGTGACGTAGCGCGTTTTTCATTGGGCTCAACATTCGTTTCGTTCAGTCTACAACTGAATGACATTCCAAGGGTACACCAAACCTGTAATGTCTGTATTTACTTTTAATAAGACACAGTAAATATAATGTATACGCATATAAAACATGAAAGACAATCCAAAATAAATGTGTGGGCAGAAAAAGGCTCAAGAAAACAAAATAACACCATTATAACCAACTAATATAAGTGTCCAACAAATGTGTTTTAATATTCTTTGATTCTTTAAATGTTTACTTTATACTCTCTTTTTTAACTTATTTCCATTCATTTTTGTAGTTAAAGTTTATAGTATCCGTGTCTGTTTAGTCAGCTGCTTATTTTTATTTTTTATTTATTTGTTTTCTTACTTTTTACTTTTAGCTAAGCACTTTGAATTTACCTTAGTTTTCAACTCTGACTCTGAATTGCCTAATGCAAAAGAAAACTAGAACCATTAATTTATTTTATTGTGCATTTGTATGCTGCCCCATCTACACTAAAACAATAGAATTGACTCCTCCTGTTTCCCCTCAATATTATGAGAGTATGTATGTGTATGTATGTTTATTTATTTCGGTCATGTCAGATCACTCATCATCACCCATCATCTTAGTGTCGTCCACACAATACACATAACCGAAACGGAAAGCGGGAGAAGCAAAAGCTTATCTAGTCCCGCCCCCATTACCCACAGAATACATATATTCATCGTACAATACATAATTTCATCATACTAAATTTTTTTTTTTCTTTTCTTTTTCGTATGACATTTTGACATAAACATGTTTCAGCATCAGGTGGCACTCGGAGTCATAAAATGATCCAATCAATATATAGCAGATTGTGTTTGTTAATGAAGTTGTCTAGCCTATCGTTAAATAGTTTCTCCAGAAGTTTTGACAGTTGTCAAGAAAGGGGACATACACAAATTTACTAATTACAGACCAGTCTCAAATTTGTGTATGTCCCCTTTCTTGAACAATGGCACTACTTTTGCCACTTTCATTTTGGTGGGAAATGTCCCTGTCATCTATTACTTTCTAATTTGGCTTCATGTCGAGGTCATCTACATCGGTGGATGTTTTTGCTACGCATTTGTTGACCAGGTGTCTAATCTCTCTGTCCTTCACTGGGGTGAGAAACATTGTGCTGGGGTTTCTGTCTCTGTCCTTATCAGTGTGGTCCCAGTGAAGGAGTGAGTCAGGAATGTTCTTCGCCAGATTCAGCCCCACATTGACTAAGAATTCATTCAATCTTTCTGCTATGATTTCCTTGTTATCTTCCTTCGTGTTATTGTCCTTGAAGTAGAGAGGATAGCTAGGTTTTGATCACATTGTTTAGAATATCCCATAGTTTTTTAGTATAGTTCATGTTTTCTGCTAGCAGATTACTGTAGTATTCTTTCTTGCAATCATTTAGGATGCTATTTAGTTTGTTCCTATATCGTTTGTATCTCTTTTCTGACTGTTCCGTCCTCAATCTCATGTATTGTCTATACAGGGTGTTTTTCTTCTTGCAGGCATTTATCAATGTTTTTGTTAGCCATGGTTTCCCATGGTCTTTTCTTTACAGGACAGTGTCTATTATACAGCGTTTTAAATATTTGCAAAAGGAATCGTAAGCGCCATTTACATCTGTTTCTTTGTAGACAGCTTCAGACATATTTTGTACAATCTAATACTCGATGTTATTGTGTTTCAGTAGTGGGCGTGAGGGGCATTTCAGTAGCGTGTTTGTCCAAACCAAATAGATTTAGTTAATTTTCATACAGGAGCAAATAAACCAGAATATATTCCCATTTAAAAAAAATTATAAATTTAGAAAACAATTCTCAAAGTGATTAACTGATTATGGAAATAGTTTGCAATTAATTAAATAATTGACAACAGATGCAGCCCTAATAGTCTTACCCTTCTTTAAACCTTTTTCTTGTAATGTCAACATGAGGGTTGGTCACTCCTTCTATGCCTGATTTTTATTAAATTTTATTATTTTATTTTTGTTGGTTGGTGTGTTCGAGTTAGTGAGGATGGATACTAAATCTTCGATCAAGACCAGAATATAAAAAAAAATCTCAAAGGATTCATAAAACTTCTTCCTCTGTTCACAACATTGCCAGCATCATATTGTGTGGACCTCAAAGCAGAGACTGATGATTCTGGTAAAAGTGACTTTTATTGCCCCAAATAAAAAAAGACAGGCAGTGGTGACATTAGGCTTGTTGGCTGATCTATCAAGATTAGAGTGCAAAAATATACATTCATCGTCTAACACTTTATCCTCCACAGTAGACTGCTGGTGCCAATCTCAGCTGACATAAGGCGAAAGGTGGAGAACACCCTGGACAGGTCGTCAGTCCATCACAGGGCCAACATACAGAGATGAACAACCATTCACTCACACACACCACCACCGCTACTCTTCTATCCTTCACCTATCCTCTGTCCTCATTGAGTCTGGTTCTGTCAGTTTCCTTCCTGTTAAAAGAAGATTTTTTTTTTCACCACAAGGCCATAACGCACTCAAACACTGTGTGGCCCAAATGCACAAGCTTGAGATAGAGATCTCTGTTCAATCAAAACCCTATTTAAACAAATCAAAGTCTTACTCTAGGTCAGGTTATAATTCCAAGACAGGGTCAGACGAGAGTGAGCCAGGAACAGGTAACACAATGATGCTGCCATGGCAATCGTGAGGTGCAGGACGAGGATACGCACAACATGCACTGGCACAAGACAAAGAGAGGAGAGCGTATTTAAAGGAGCACAAACTGATTAACACCAGGTGCAGACAATCAGGGAATCAACAAGACCAGAAAAGACATGACGTGCAGACAGGAAGACAGAAAAACCCTTCACCAAAATAAAACCAGGAGTACACATAAACTAAACAAATTGACACAGACACTTAAAGACACTTAACATGTAACATGAGTGGCGGCACTACCACCTCCTTCTCAGACTCTGGGAACAGCGGAGGTTGGTACCCGTAGGCTGCTTGAAAAGTAGACAGACCGGTGGGCATGCACATACTCTACCCAGGTGAGGTGCTCGCTCCAGGTTGCTGGGTTCTGGGTGACAAGGTAGCACAGGCAGGTTTTAAATTTTTGGTTCAGCCTCTCCGTCTGGCCATGG
Source organism: Solea solea (assembly GCF_958295425.1). Taxonomy (NCBI): domain Eukaryota; kingdom Metazoa; phylum Chordata; class Actinopteri; order Pleuronectiformes; family Soleidae; genus Solea; species Solea solea. The sequence goes on from NC_081146.1 coordinate 2,394,671, forward strand.
GATTGGGGGTGGTAGCCAGAGGAGAGACTGACAGAGGCTCCCAGCAGGGTGCAGAATTCCTGCCAGAACCGTGATGGGGATGAAGTGGACCATCTTGGAAGCTCAAACCAACAGTTTGAGGGTTAGGGATAGGTACAAAATGACCAACCAAACATTTTAAATGTATTGTTATTTTAGATAATAAAGATAGAAATTATATTTCAGATATAATTAGTTCAATGATTCATAATTGCAACTTTTGGCATATTTCCAACGGCTCTACTCGCCTCGCCTCAGCACGGCACGATACGACACTACGTGGCACGGTTTAGGTTGCATCTGCACTAATTTGAGATTTTAGACATTTCCCCGGTAATTGTCAGGGATTAACACACGGTTTTAGGATTGTTAAGTAGTTTTAACTGATCTACAGCTTGGCACTGTTTGTTTGATTTCTGTGTCAGACGTCTCTGGAGCACAGACTCCTACTCCACAGGCTACAGCGGCAGGGTCTGTGATGCCGCTCTCGATTGGCGGTGCTGTCCCTAAATACACCAGAATTCTCTGTTAAATATAGACATTTCCCTGTTCATTGCTGGAGATTAACCCACGCTTTTAGGATTGTTAAGTAGTTTTAACTGATCTACAATTCGGCGCTGTTCGGCTTGATTTCTGTGTCGGACGTCTCTTCCTGTGACGGCACTCTAGCCAGTCAGTGGCCGGCAGTCTGACCAATGATCGCATAATACCTACTCAGCACGCTTTTGGAACCTCGGCGGATTACTTGGTACCAAGTACTATGCTAGTGGAAATGCTACTTAAGCCGTGCCGTGGCGAGTAGAGCTGGTGGAAATACGCTATTTGAATCTTATAATTATGAGTTACTATCTCATAGTTGTGTTTTACTGTAAATCACAATTAAAAGGTTAACAATGGCACCGAAAAGGGAAAGTGACACCCAGTGGAAAGTGACAAATATAGGCAGTCAAACCTGAGTGTCTGCAGTCTGAGGCTGCAAGTACTCGCTTTTACCCAACACTCCCAAAATACTGCAGGCTGATTGACTTTACAGAGACCCGCATATGGGTAGAGGTCACTTTACACAGTTCACTGTCTTGTAATCTAATATACTATATATTTTTATTTTAAGTGACGGAAACAAAAACAAAAAAGTAAAGTAAAATCTGTTTGACTGTAAATCGCATCACTGTCTAACAGGTTGCTTTGACAGAGAAGATATCGGTAGAAATGCAACAGATATATCACTAAAAGTGTCGCTTCCAACCCCTCTCATATGGCACAATAGTAAGAGTGACCATTCTCCATTTTAGATCACATCTCTATGGAGAGAATGTCTGCTTCCATAAAGAAACAATTACCTATATTTGATTTGACCTGGACACCTCTAATTGATTATATTTCCTAGGGCAGGTCCCCTGCGCTCGGTCTGGGGGGTGTCCGGGAGGCATGGTTGTGGCCCATCATGACGCACCTCCCTGAAGGTGCTGTGGTGGGCGGCAGTCTGCTTACGCTCCTGGATGTTGGGGGACCCCTCTCCGGGGCACCACGGGGTTGGGCGCGGCGGGTCCTTGGACCACTGGCCCCGCCTCTACCTGGGGGGTCTGGACCGGCTCGGGAGTCTGCCTCTCTTCCGTCTCTGGTGGCCCCCTTGGCTGGTGGCCCTATGTGGGCCTCCGCCTGTCCCTCCCTGGGCTGGGGGGCATGTGGTTGGCTTCTGGGGGGCAGTGGGGGTGGCTGTGGTGGGTATCTGGCCGTGCCTCCCCGGTGGGCGGTCTGGGGGGGGCTCTGCTCGGGCTCTGGGTGCGGGGACCCTGGGCCTCTGCGGCCTGCCTGGGTGTGGGGTGGCTTGGCCTCTGTCCGTGGTCTTGTCGCCGTCGGCTCCCTCGGGTCGGCCCTGGGTGGGGGGGGCTTCCCCCCCGCATTCCTCCGACTGGCCCCCTGCGGGATGGATGCATTGCTATCCTGGGGGTGGTGGCTGTGGGCCTCTCCTGCCCTGTACGGCTACTGGGCGCCCTAGGTGCCTGGATGATTTTCGGCCCGTCGCTGGGGACTGGCCGGACATTGGCACAGTCCCCCACCCAGATTCCAATCACACCTAATGACAACCCTTGCACATATACACTGATATGCGCGATCACACACACACACACACACACACGCACACACACACTAACACGCTAAGATAAATTAAATTTAACTGATATAACTGTTGTAAGCCCGGACATACTCTCTTGATGTGGTCGTTAACAATTACTATAGAAACTGTATCTGAAAGTATGTTCTGTATACGCTAAATAATTTCAACTGTTTAATGTTATTAACCTGTTACTAACACACTAATGTCATCCTAAAGTTGTCAATGTTCTGTCTTATCAGGTATGTTCTGTCTACTTTATATAATTTCAATTCAATGGTACTAACCCATGCATTTTACTGTTGTCCACCTTGCTCTCTCTCTCTCTCGCTCTCTCTCCCTCTCGCTCTCTTTCTCTCTTCTTTTTTCTCCCTCTCTCTCTCTCTCTCTCCCACCCCCCCAGCCTTCCTCCTCCCCGCTCACTCCCCATCCCCTTGTCAGTCCACTCCCTGTCCCCCTGTCCGGTCCGGCGGCCCGATTACATAATCATAAAACAAATAAATAAAAATACTGCAGTTCCGAGTATCCCAGACTCGTCCTGCACATATCAAATCTGTCCGACACCACAAGGCATGCAGTCAATCATATTACATGTCCTGGGTACTGGACAGGACAGGTGAAAAAAAAGAAAAAAAAAAAAAGCGTGACCATTCAAACACACCCAAACACACACACTATATATATATATATATATACAATTTAAAAAAAATATAATGTATATATGAATAACCAGGCCAGAATGTTTAAATGTATGTAATTGTATTATAGTTTCCATATGAACATAACACATACAGAGTGTACAATTACTATTAATTAAAAGAAAAACAATAACCATATTGCATTAAATCCTATATCATGTCAGCATTTCCCCCAAAAGTCTTATTTAGCATAATTAATAATAGAAGTATGATCCAACCACTTATTATTGCACCATACACACATTTTCATGAATATACATATACATATCCCTGAGACCAGTATCTTTCCTCTGTCGTGTATAGGAGGTGAAGCACATCATCTCATCATAAGCATCAGTGCTAGCAGGATGGTGAGGACAGGAGAGGCCACCACAGTGGGAGAAAAGCCAAAAATGCTACAACAAAAAGGAAAACAATTGGTCAATTGAATTGTTATTTTGTGAGCTTTTGACCACAGACATTCATAAAAAAAATTCCTCTAAGAACACTTGCATTGACTTCCATTCATTTGAATAGCCTAAACAAAGCATTATCCTGACCAGTTAATGCCTAACTTTAAACTCAACCTAGGATTTACCTAGGATTTAACCTAGGAATCTCAGCCTTAAACTTAACCAGATCCTCAGAAATAAGGTTCTGCCTCAATAGGACAAGGCTTTCTTTTTCTGACCAGTGTGAATGTCTGTAACTGGCACACAAATTACTCCAATGAGGTCAAATAACTTGGCTTTAAACTAACTTGGCTTTAGTTTCACTTAGGGGCTTCAACAATAAACCTTTTAACGATATAGAAGTTTCCTCTCATATCTCAAAATACCAACACGACAGTGGCAAGAACAAGAACAAAGTAGTTCTGGCCAGGAAATGTCATACTTCAATCCTCATAGGGAATGAGTACATCATCTGAGTTCTGCCCAGATGATGTGTCAAGAACAAGCTGCAAGAACTCCCAAACAAGGGCTGCAAGAACATAATGGCATCATTAATTTCTCACAGCCGTGGGAGGGAGAACTCATTTCTCTGTTCTTGTGGAGTATGTATAGGCTTTTACCTACAAATGTTTGTAGGGAAACCTTACTTTTTACAGTGCTTGTGACATCTTATGACATTTTATGAAAATTGACACATTTTATAAAAATTGACACACGGGTTAGCATATCTGTGTTTTATCCACATGGAAACAACATTGTGGGAGCACTGAAACGCTAATGGGTCACAGAGTGAGAAAATCTTACACAAATCTTCATGTGGATGAAGACATTTCCTGGACTGGATGATTGACAGATAACACTTTGACAGGAAAGGTTGTGACATATCAGTTGCATTTAGTCAAACTTTAGCCATTGCTAGCTAGATTCAAGCTTTACTACTAGGCTGCTGTTCTAACCAATTTCACAAGTGTAAAATGTGCGAGTAAATCCAAATACCTGTCATCAGTTGTTGGTTGTTTGGTGGGTAAAATCCTGTGAAAGACATTTCATTATATAACAATTCGACATTTGTCTTTCAACTTCAACTGCTTCAAAATGAGAAGTTGTCTGAGTACTATTAAGTAAAATTGACATAATGTTTTACCGTGATGAGCATGAGCCATAATCCACACCCCTAGGAGGATAAGTAATTTTCATTGGTGTCCAAGGATTACAAGGTAGATCGCTTCCATTGACTAGAGGAGTGATATCTACAACAAAGAAAGTTTCAATATAATTGTGCAACTAAACTCATGGTGCTTTTCCATCATACATTTCTAGCACTACTTGGCTCTACTCAACTCTACATGGTTTGGTATCAGGCACATTGTATCATCATTATATCAATATCATTATAACTAAAGGTTGGAGATTAAAGCATTTTTTTGGGATTTTTAAGCATCATTTGATTTGGTCATTGTGTCGGAACTGGAAGATCCATGAGTGTGACGCGCATGATTCTTCCCGCTCCGACACTCTCTTCCAATCTGTGGCTGGCAGTCTGTTGACTTCACATTTTAGTATTGTTTGGAACCTCGCCAAAACAGGTACCAACAAAGCACCAGGTACCAGGTTCTGCAAAAAAAAAAAGTCAATAGAGTCAATTCAAGCTCTACTGTATAATGGAAAAGCGCCATTACACCCACAGTAAAAGTGCTTTAATTGTCCAGTGTGTAACATTGAGGGTGGCATATTTTTGTGTAAGTGTGCCATAGAACAGTGTTTCTAAATCTTGATCCTCGGGACCCATTGCCCTGCATGTTTCCCTGCTCCAACAAACCTGACTGAAATGAATGGGACGTTACCAGAGTTTTGCAGAACTTGTTGATGAGCTGACCATTTGAATCAGGTGTGCGGGAGTAGAGAAAGATCTAAAACATGCAGGACAGTGGGTCTTGAAGACCAGGATTGAGAAACATTGCCATAAAATGAGCCTTTTATATTTATTCTATGCAAGGACATTACATTATAGATGCTGTGATCTTGCACCACCATCTTGCATTCCAAATGGAAAAGCTAGCCAGAGCATACACTTCATGATTTATGAAGGAAGCTTTCCAAACACATGGACAACATTCTCTCTGGTAGACAAAGGCCTCTTGAGTTTGCCAATGTGTTTGGGAAAAGGAGGGATGTGTGTAGGAATCCATTGTTACAGTTGCAGTCTTACCATGCTGGACATTAAAGTGTTTTGTGACGTAACATTTTACAAGTAGGTCAACAAAGAAAATAATTTTCAATCAGCTTGCCTTGGAAGCGATAGGCAAACATGGCATTTCCTCCCTTAATGAAGTCTCTGGATATCAGGTTTTCAAAGCTGAGCATGAAAAAGCCATTCACTGGTCCGACATACAAAGTCTCATTGTTCTCAGTGGTGATGTTATCTCCAGTCTTGCGAGGATCATCATACCAGACAGTCACTGTCCAGAGAAAATACAGTGGCATATCATGAAGTACACTGACTGTATATTTGAATTAATTGCTAATTGTTCTTTTAAATTTACCTGCAGAAGTGTTCACGTTTGGGTCAGTAGTGAAGGTTAAAACCTTGGACATGTGCAGCTGGAGATCAGGTGTCTGATCCACTATTTGAAGAACCACCTGCCTATATGGGCAAGGCCACTCCAGCTGGTCATCATATTTACCCGACACAAGTTGTATACCCATTCCCACAAACTCGTCATATCCTGCTACTACTGTCCTGTAAGCATAGCCCACTTGGGTGTATTGCCTTGGGCCGAATACGAATTGTACATCAGTTGTGTTGAAAGTTTTCACAACATCATTCACTTGCATGACTCCATGTGGACACTCTGTTTCAGACAGATTGATGTCATCGATTGAGAAGCCACCTGAGGAAATCCCTGCGCCTTTAACAATCTCAAATTCCACCTGGAAGTCCTTGGTGGCAGTTAATGTAACATAGTGGAGCCGCCAGTGACATGTTTGTGAACCTGGAGGAAGGAAATATCACATTTTCATGATTTACCTGAGTCTTTAATGCCAATTATGGAAGATGATACTTATCAACATGGAGTCTAACATTACCGGTGATCTGTCCCATGAGGCGGCGACTTCCTTCTGAGTCCCTTTTACTTTGAAACTCTCTGATCCAAATGTTGAGGTCGTCAGACTCATGTCCACTGTGGTAATAGTAGAACTGGAGACACTTGACATTACACTTCCTGGTGGTGGTCATCCTGTGGGTCTCCAGCAGGGCAGAGTCTCCCATTCTTCCACTTACTGTGCTAGCATGCATGAAGTAACCGTCATCTCGACCTAAGAGGGTGTCCAAAATTAATTTGTCTAATGCTTAGGGGTGTGCATCTCTCACTTATAGGATGACTCTATATGCATCCACATATATGGGCTTGGATTAAATTCACAATAGCCCTATTACCTATGGAGGGATTAGATTTGTTTGGTTCAATGTAATTAAATTCAATACAACTCAATTCTTCTACAAACTACAATAAGCCAAATCTATAAAAATCTTACTGTGCACCTTTAGTAGATATTTCAGAAAAGACCAGAATCTATTTTATGACAGATCTAAAGAAATGAGATGATGATTTACCCACTGGTAATTGTGGCTATTACTTGGACAGACATGGACAGAAAACCCATGGTCTAATATAGGAACAAACGTTTTTGATATTGTGAATATAAAGTGCAGTCTCTCAGAAACACTCATGCCCAGGTGCCTCACTTGAGGGAGTTGGGAAGACTTAACTTTTCTTAAGAGGAGAGGTTCCACTCAGAACAGGGCTCGCCATGGTCGACCAAAGAAGTTGAGTGTACGCGCTGAGCGTTATATCCAGAGGTTGTGTACGGAAAATAGACGTAGAAGTGCTGTCAGCATTGCTGCAGAGGTTGAAAGGGTGGGGGGTCAGTTTGTCAGTGCTCAGACCATACGTCGCACACTGCATCATATTGATCTGTATGGCTGTCGTCCCAGAAAGAAGCCTCTTCTAAAGTTGATGCACAAGAAAGCCCGCAAACAGTTTGCAGAAAACAAGCAGACTAAGGACATGGGTTACTGGAACCATGTCCTGTGGTCTGATGAGACCAAGATCAACTTATTTGGTTCAGATGGTGTCACGCGTGTGTGGCGGCAACCAGGTGAGGAGTACAAAGACAAGTGTCTCTTGCCTACAGTCAAGCATAGTGGTGGGAGTGTCATGGTCTGGGGCTGCATGAGTGCTGCTGGCACTGGGGAGCTACAGTTCATCGAGGGAACTATGAATGCTAACATGTACTGTGAAATACTCAAGCAGAGCATGATCCTCTCTCTTCGGAAACTGGGCCGCAGGGCAGTATTCCAGCATGATAATGACCCCAAGCACACCTCCAAGACGACCACTGCCTTGCTAAAGAAGCTGAGGGTAAAGGTGATGGACTGGCCGAGCATGTCTCCAGACCTAAACCCAATTTGGACACTTTCACTTAGGGGTGTACTCACTTTTGTTGCCAGCAGTTTAGACGTTATTGGCTGTGTGTCGAGTTATTTTGAATGGACGGCAAATTTTCACTGTTGTACAAGTTGTACACTGACTACTTAACATTGTAGCAAAGTGTCATTTCTTCAAAAATGTATAAAAATGTGAGGGGTGTACTCACTTTTGTGATATACTGAACTCCAATCCTTCATTTCAAGCTAACAATTGTTGTGGCACTATGAAGTTAATTGTTAATCATAACCTAAATTGTTAATCACCTAAATTCATGAGACTGAATCAGTGAATTAACTATATTTTCCCTTCTTTCGAAGGGTGGTGCCCCAATGACCTTTATTAAGTAAAATCATGATTATAAAATTAATATTTTCATTGCTAATGTTATTAATCTTTGATAGCCAATAACTGATACAAAAGGCCCATTTTTATGGTCCCTCAACTGATACAGGGTAATGATCCCCCCACAGATATCTAAATGTATTTATTAAATTAAACATGTAGATGACAGAAAAGTTGAAGTTTCTCACCACCATGATGACCAAGGCCTGTGGGTAGACTAGTGTGGTCAGAGTATGGACCGCCCTCTGCATTTGTTACCAATTCCCATTCAACTTCAGAATTTGAACAGTGTTTCATTTGACACATATTCATCTTGGAGAAGCCACAGTACATCTTAAATGCAAGGGATGATTCTGTAGAGGTGAGTGAAGAAGGGATTTAGGACGATTGCATGTATCAGTGCATTTTCAGTCAATCAACGGTAAACAAGTTGCGTGCTGTAACTATAATTCAGACATCTGTTTTGCAGGTAGTGGTTTATTTGTGATGTGCATTATATTATTTTCCCTATCAAGACATTTCTGTTCAATTGTTTAATCACCTGAATGAATGAATGTAATGGTTGGTTTGATTTGGTTTGCTAATGAGCTCAGTCTTATTCAATAATTGAAAAAAATAAAAACTTTAATTTAAAGGTGAAATCTCTAAGAAATGTATTATATTAAAACATAAAATAAAAACCAGAATCAAGGAAACATGTTCAATTGCTTCACTGGAAATATTGGCGCAGCCAGTATATAAAATAAATGATAATTTCCAGGCCGCAAACTGTTTCTATTTCTGTTTGGTGTTTTGGTCTGTTGCACCGATTTGAACTGGGATTGTGGTGACCTTTTTAAATGCTTAAATTAGCTGCTGTACACATTTTACACATCACCATGGATAAAAGTTTTCCAAGTTTTAAAAGTTTAACCATACAGTTGATAATGGTCTCATGTGAATCATTTTTATAACAGTTTTTTCTTTACAATATTGTCTAGAAAACCTGTTTCTTGTAAGTGAAACATTGCCAACAATTTATTTTCAGTGTATAACAACATGTTGTGTTTTGTGTATTAAACCAATTAATTATTCATTCAATCAAACAATAAATATTCATTAAAAAGGAATTATACTACTTATGTCCAAGCACTTACTGCATTTGTAGCGGCGGTTCAGCTCCAGAGTATCACTGGGACTCATGTCCTGTCTTTGACCAATCACATCCTCGAACTTTGGGTCGTTGCTGTTAATTGTATTCCCATTACCATTGCTGAATGCAGATTTGCCATAATGCATCACTGACCAATAGTCGTAAGGGACTCCCATATCAGAATAATCTTCACTGTTCACTTTTTCAAAGTTGAAATCCAAACCTATGTGATGTAAATTACATCAAATCAAACCATTAATTAAATTATGCTGTTGTGAAAAAAACAAGAGATCAACATCATTCACTAATTATTATTACTATTATTTGGACCCAAACCTTTCACAATGATCACATATTTGACTGACAAATTTTCATCATTCCTAATTTTATAGCTATTGTATCTGCTATATTAAATGAAACAAGTTGAACTTGCAAGAATACTTTTATTGCTGCACTGTTTCTGTGGTAGACCTTTTGCATAATCGAGGTCTCGGACGGGAAATATCGCATTTATAAAAGTATTCCTGCAAGTTTAGATAGTAGCTATGTTTACATGGACTCAAGTAATCAAAATACTTTAAAAGCCTGATTGGAATAAAAATATGTCATATAAACATGCCAATCCAAAAACTCTGGTCCGATCCAGCCCATTTGGGGAAAAAAATCATTCCAAACGACAGGGCTGGCATATGCCGATCGTCACTCAAATTGGGGTTCATATGAACAGTTGAACTGATGTGCTGTGTTTCCATCATAGTATGGTTTGGTTTGGTACAGTGCGGTAGGCTACGGTTTGGAATGGTAAAGCCCTGGGTCATGGTTGCATTTTGACTGGTTGACAATCTTGGATCATGACACCTTTTTCCAGGTAAAGAAATTATATAATTATATATATACGTATGTTATATTATGGGAATAATAAAATAGTGCAAATAATTAAACCTGTTATGATGTTGTCAAAGTCAATGGTCACAAAGTTGTCTCTGTCAAATCGGTTGTGTTCATGATCGAAGCCGAGAGCATGGAGAAACTCGTGTTCAACAGTGGAAATCCCATCACAGAATCGGCCAATGGAGAGCACCTGCTCACCACTCACCTTCCCAACGTATGAGAAACATCTAAAACAGAAAAAGAAGATGCTTTCATATTTTGGAAAATGTAAGGTTTCAGGTAGATCCACACACAGTTTTAAGGGTTGTACTGCGTTGTACAAAACATTCAATAAATCAATCAGAACTCTCTCCGATTTTGTAGAGCAGCATTGAGGCTGACTGGTATTATGCTGGGAGCCTTTATAGAGAAAAAAAAAACACTTCTGTGCAGAGGTACTTCTCTCTTCTGCTTTTTTTCCCCTTTGTGCATTAGCTAACCAAGTTGGACCCTGGCTGGCACATAGTGTCTTGAAAATGCTTAAAATAATACGGAAAATACTTTTCCATTGACACTCATTGTCCTCAACGACGTCCACAACCACAACCCATTTTAACACCTAAGCAAGGCCAGTCATGCTCAGAATGGGAGACTGACCAGGATGGAAAGAGTCTAAATGTAACAAAGACCCATCGTGATTAAGAGTGAACAAAAACTTCAACATCAAACCTTTTCTATCTTTCGCACTTCAGTTTTCAACGACCCAAAAACCAGAAGAGCAGACAGACTACGAGTAGCAAAACATTTTTTTAATCAAAAATTGTAAGGGTAAAAGACACAAACATAAACAATACATACCCATCTAACTTTTTGACAATGATGTAATCCTCTTCAGAGTCTCTGAGTTTGAAGTCAATGCATGACTTCAACCGGAACTGCTCAAAGGCCTTCAGGATGACTGCTTTAGCATTGATTTCTTAAATAGTTTTATTAAAAAAAACAAGAAGATGACAATGTCAGTATATTGCTCACTCACACTCACTGATTCTCTCTACATGCTCAGGTATTTGATCACATAGAAAAAAAAGCATTTACCAAGGCTTTCATCCAACACATAGGCGATAGGGGAGGTCCACAGTCTGTTGACATCACTAACAGAACTCCTTTGAAACTTTGGCACCATAATATCATCTTTTCCTGAGCACAAGATAAGCAGAACAATAATTAGTGGTCATACAGTAATAGCATAATTATGGATATTGGCAATATATTTCTATGAAGCCGTGGAAAAGTTGCTATGTCAAATATAAAGCTGACAGATTTCATGGATTGATATTTTTAGATGTTACCATGGTTTATTTCTAAAATGTCGTCGGTTGTCCATTCTGCAAAAAAGAAAAAGAGGTGAGATGAGATGATTCCTGTTAAACTGAAACTAATCAAGTGAAAATAATCTTTGAAAACCAGTAATAATATTACTCTGGAATGTTGGTGTATTCTGGAAAAAAAAGAAAAGAAAAACAGGACACATCACATTGTTGTAAAATGTCATCAGTGGGGAACATTACAACGACTGTGACTACACTAGTTTACATGTAAAAACCTCAAATTAAACATTTGAATTTAGAACATTTAAGTGGTCATAGTTCTGCAAGATACTCCACATTTTAAAGTTTGCATTAACAATGAATCTTTTATTTATAACGGATCTGTAGTCCACTCTAAATGTGTTTTGAAAGACATGACGAAAGATTGGAGTTAAAAAAGAAAAAAAAAAACATTACTTGTATTTGGCTGAATGTAGATGAAACTGCCAAGTTCATCACAAGGAAAATGAAGCCTTTCATCCTCGTGGTCCAACCTTAAAACAAGAGATATTATCACAAACAATTGAAGTGATTCTAAATATTAAAAGTAAAATGGAATAAATGTACCATATACAATTTATATACTATATACAGATTTTTCACTCAATTGTGAATTGTATTTCATGTCGAAGAAGATATGAAAATGACATTGATGCTTACCGTCTGTCACAGAGGCTGTCCGGTTTCTGAGCAAAAATGAGCGCGTTTGTCTGTTACTGGGTGAGTTATTCGCAGTGACGACAACACATTTTAATAACAGAAACAGGTTTGCAACATTTGAAAGCATTGCTGCTGTCAACACAAAAATCTGTCACGTAACCTACCGGCTAGTCAGGCTTTTCAGATTTTTTTTGGTACATCTTTTGTAGCAAAACAAAAGATAGATTTATGGCACTCAAGTATGCTGCCTCTTCTAGAATAAGAATGACAATTGTTTCTTTTATTTGCACACACACCAAAAGGTGATGATGAATTTAACCTCTGCATTGAACCAATCCATTTTACCCACCAGGAGAGGATCCTAGATTCTGGGGGGCCTCAGGCAAAAAGGCCTCAGCTGTACAAGTAAGGAATTAAAAAATGTATATACTGTATATATCCAGATGTACGACAATAAATAATCAGTTCAAATGAGAAATTCTGTGCAAACGTGTGCAAAAAAATGACATTAAATTAGCATAGAACCAGTGGGTAAAACCAATAAGTACAGAGTTTGTGCAAAGTACGGAATGAGTTATTGTTACGCAACAGGTGGTCCACGTGTTTCTGTCAGACAGAGCAGATGCGTTGCACAGTCTGTATAATTTATATCTGTCTCACCTGATTTTGAAACATAAAATCCTTTTACTTTATAGCACGGTAGACATGCTTCTCATTAAAATTGTGATTTTTTTTTATCTCATTTTCACATTTATCTGTCAATGTTAAAATAGGGTGAAAGTATTCAAATAATAAATACTCATTGATACAGGAGTCACCTTTGGAGCAAAGAAAAAACAAACAAATAAAGCACCTGACTTCAAAAATGAAAGAAATGATGTCACATGTCACGTCTTTGTCAGATGAGGAGGTGCTGTTGGACATGCAGGTTTTGAAACACAGGTATTTCCACAATCTTTGTCACAGTCACCCATGACTCAGAAAAGGCTAATCTTTCAGGCACCTTCGTTTGTACATTGTGTTTTTTTTTCTTCACATGTTTATCTTTTTGTTATATCACGTTACCTGTTCAGACACGATTCACTACATGAATTCGTAGCTGCATTAACTGTGGTGCACTAAATTCAAAATCAGTTACTTTACATATAAAAGTAACAGTACCAGTTATGACGAGTTACAAAGCTGTTGTTTAAGTCTATTCCAGATCACCATCAGTGCCTCATTTAGAGATGAAATGGGCTATGGACACGTGCAAACAATCAGGAGATGAGCGATTCATCATGTGATGTTGGAAGCATGACTGGCAGGATGAATGCTAACAAGCCGCAAACAAAGGGAACAGTTACAAAGGTCGACATGTGCTGTAAAAACTAACACTAAAAGCTCATGGAAATTTTGATTGATTTGGCTTGACTCTAGTACACTAAAAACCTACTCAATTACAGTAACGCAGTGTACCACCTCTGGAGGTACACTACATATGGTACATTGGTAAATGGTTGTTCGTCTCTATAAGTTGGTCCTGTGATGGACTGGTGACCTGTCCAGGGTGTAGCTCACATTTCACCACGTTACCTGTGATTCGTGGAGGACGGAAAGTGCCAAAATTAAATAAATAAATACAATAATTAAATAATTACTTAAATGTGTCATTAATTAATTAATTAAAATACCAATTTATTTAGGGATTAGGTAATTGGACACTCTAAATTGACCATAGGAGTGAGTGTGAGAGTGAATGGTTGTTTGTCTCTATCTGTGTGTGGCCCTGCGATGGACTGGCGAACTGTCCAGGGTGTACCCCGCCTATCGCCCGATGTAGCTGAGATTGGCACAGCACCCCCTGCGACCCTCTGGCAGAGGATAAAGCGGTAGATGATGACTGACTGACTGACCAATTTATTTAATGTGAAAAAAAACCCATAGATAATTATTTCACTATTTAATGAATTATTTCATGGTCCTATGTTGCAGTGCATCATTAATTTATTTTATCTATGTTACTGTAAGAGCAGGTGAAATACACTCATCACACTAAAGTAGACGATTGTGTGCACCATGTATACCTGGGGAAAAAAGAACAAAGGAAGAAAGAGACATTCAAGACAGTTTCACCAGGCAAAGGCATGTCCTTTGTAGCCTGGGGTAAGATATGTAAGACTTCACATCATACCAAGAGACAATGACAACTGACAGCACATGAACATGAAGTTCAACTGAAAATGCAAATGACCCTAACCTGTGAGACAGGATCACTAGTTTCTAAAGCAAAATGTAAAAACAAGGACATTGGACCTGCAACAGAATCCTGATCTTACAGCTGACAGATTTATCCAAAAGACTCAGCAGCTACAGTGTGTTTATTTAAATGAAACACACTGTCTTTTGTCTCCCATACATCTACACTTCAGTGTATCTAACTACAGTCTTTAACATGTCTAACTCAAAGAGATGCATATGAATTTGTGTCAGTATTTCAAATCAAACCATATTTTTTTTGTCAAGTGCGAAATCAGGGCCAGATCGTGGTGTAGTGGTTAGCACTCTCGCCTTACAGCGAGAAGACCGGTTGGAACAAAGGCCTTTCTACGTGGAGTTTGCATGTTCTCCCTGTGTGTGCGTGGGTTCTCTCCGGGTTCTCCGGCTTCCTCCCACAGTCCAAAAACATGCAATGTGGGGATTAGGTAAATTGGACCATAGGAGTGAGTGTGAGAGTGAATGGTGGTTTGTCTCTATCTGTGTGTGGCCCTGCGATGGACTGGCCAACTGTCCAGGGTGTAGCTGAGATTGGCACAGCGACCCTCTGGTGGAGGATAAAGCGGTACATGATGATGATGATGATGAAGTGCGAAAATCATGGTTGTATTGGGTACTGTCCAAGTACTAAAGATGGTCTTAATGTCTTGATCATATTATAATGTGTTTCATACAATAGGCAACTTAATTAGATTACTATATATATTGATATTATGACAATACTACTACTACTTACAGGGTAGTATGACTTCCACGGGATTAGGTTAAGTGGACAAGTATGACTGTGAGAGAAAAAGGTTATTCATCTCTATATGTACGACCTGTCCAGGGTGTACCTGCAGCACGGAGCTACAGGTACCTGCAGAGAGAGGAACAAAGGGGAGTGAAAAAAGGAAGCTCTCAGTATGGGAGTTTCCCCAGCCTATAGGCCTATAGTTCAGATTCACCTGAGCCAGTTTCGAGTTCCTGTCAGTACTGGAACAGTACTATCTGTCACGGAAAATCATCAGCATATTTCATTTGGCAGAGATTTAACGCCCCTTTAATGCCATTCCTGATGTAAGCCTCACATTTATTCGGGCAAAGGACCCCCGTGCCTACGGTCAGTCGTAGAGATTAGGTACCTTGCTCAGCCCTTGACCTGATGGGGGTTCGAATCAGCAACCCTCTGGTTACAAGTCTAATTATTTTCCGCCCAGCTACGGGCTGCCCAGAAAACTGATAAACTGTTACTCATCAATGTTTAAAAGCTGATCTACAAACGGTTCATGTGGATGAAGTAATATGGTCAATATGGTAAAGTTATAGTCATATGTAATATGTATCAATAAAAGCTTGATCGTGTGTGTTGATCAGTGTTGGGGTTTATGGTTTTGGTTGAACTCAACTCGCAATTTTTCAAGTTTCAAGTTTAAGAATGGCTGCTTTAGCTAAAACATGACCATAACAAGCACGACACCTCTCAAAGGATGCTGACAAAATGGTGTCATGCATCTCTAGACTGGACTATTGCAAGACTTGATCTTAAACTGAACTCAAAACAGACAAAACACAGAAACTTGTGCTGCGCTGAAAGCAGCTGCAGAAAACCTCTCCTTCCTCTTTCTTATCTTCAACAATGCCATCAACAATGCCACAATTTTAGCACAGTCATTCTTGTTGTCACAAGAATGACTGTGCTAAAATTCAAGTTACACAAGTAGTCCTTTCTCACACACGCTTTGTTTTTTTCTCTCGAAACCCCTCAGTCCAGTTTTGTCAGATTCTTCTTACCATTTCAAACATTTCAGTCATTTGTTGATTCCCTCCTTAAACTCATTCATTTTTGTATTTACTTTCCTTCTCATAAACAATATTTGTATTACAAATGACATTCAATCATATTCAAGCTTTCATTGAAGACACTGAGACATTATGAAAATGAAAACAAAAAACTAATTGTCATTCAAATACATGCTATCCGCGATGGGCAGTGTCCAAAATACAGTTCCAGTGAGTATGAATGTTCATTGGTCAGATACAGAACACCACAAAGTTAGTAAAAATTAAAATAACGTGACTTGTTGACGTGCTTAGACAAGGGCAACAAACCTTTACACCTGCTCCTATAATACTTCTACCTATACTACACATAGTACTGTAATTCTCCATGTGATTCATTATTTATACAGTTCTGCCACTGGGTGGCAGTGTAGCACCGTCTGTTGGGAAAACACTTGCATCCCATTTGATCAAGTGTCCTTTTACACAAGTAAGCAGCAATGCCCCACAACAACAACTACTACAGCAACTCCCACTGCTACTAGTACTACTACTAATTACAGGCAGGCAGAGGCAGTTTATTTGTCATGTTTACAAGAACACCACATTGGAAAGCGGATGCAAGCTCTCACTATAAAAACATATGAAACAAAATAAATTGATAAAGAAAAGAAACCAGAGTTTAAAAAAGAGACAGACAAACACAGAACAGAATAAATTAAGAACACAGGATAAAGAGACAAATGCCCTTGTATGCCCACGTGACATATAAGCTGACAGCTCATGGTAAATCTGCAGAGTGAAAGTAAAACTCACCCTTCTTTCTTCAATGGTTTATCCATTGTGTTTGTGTGGCCAGAGACGTTCATCATTTGTGTAGAAAACATCAGCTTCAAAACGTGCATTCTAGCTTTTTTATGTCTGTTTGGCCTGTCGCAGATGATGAACATGATGGCACAAAATGGCGGTCAACAAATCCTCTCAAAAAATACACACTGCACCTTTAATTTTTGCAGTATAGTGTATGCATTTCAGTCAAACTACTATGTCTAGCTTAAGTTAAGTTACAACGACTGCCCAGGCCAGTTTGTGTCCCACTGAATGTACACATGCAATAGTAATTATAGTAATTTGACTCCAGAACACATTATATCTGTGTTAACATGTATTTTTAAAAGTCGACTTTTATTCAGAGTTTTTTTCAACATCTAGGAGTAGCAATGGTTCTGTGCTTTATTGGTGATTTTTGGTCAATTTCATGCCCCCGAAAATGCTCTGGGCCCCAGAATGTTTGAGAACTCCTGGGCTGTAATAAACCTTACTTATCTCACTATGGAAGAGGACATTTCTCTCACTAAATAGAAAAATAAATAGAACACCTCAGACAGAATCCTGACATTCAAGTCAGAATTCTCAGAAAAGTCTGAATTTTGAGTTTATTCATCAGAGTTTAGCGTAGTTTATTTTATTTTTGCACAATATACATATATTATATGTAAACATAAAATTATAGCTTTGAGAGGAAATTGAATATCTGTGTGAAAGTTTTTTGTTGTTTTTAAATTCTGCCTGTTGTCTCAGAATTTTGGCAAATTCTTTTAATTTTGTTTTTTTTTAAATTATGTCAATTAAAATTCACATAATCCGTACAGTTCAGATACATTTTTATAAAATGAATGTATGGTGCACTTCTCTCTGGAATAAGAGGGTCAGTAAATCCAAGAACTCAAGTAAACAATCAGCTGTACTGAACTAAAGTCAGTAAATGGATGTTCTTCAGCCTATAAATAAGTCATCTTTGCCCTCCAATTCAGGTTATGTTGTAAAATGTGTTGTCTTCTGTTCATTTTAACATCATTTAACTTTTTAGGGGAATGAGTGAAATATAAAATCATTGTAAAGCATATAACTTAACACTGCAGTACATCTCGTGACAGTGATTGTGCCCTGAAACCAGCCCCATTCATAGGGGGCAACAAACCTGAGGGCATCAGTGAGATAGTGTGATGTGAGACTTCACATAGCCACTGATCAGCATCTTATCTACATCACAACAACACTGAAATGTTTGAAGATGTGTCTCGTTCAAACACCCCTCCCCCCAGTAGTCTGTGCTGTTAAAGTCTGAATGCAGCAGGCCCTCGGTTTAGAATGCAGCCACTAGGATTACCACCTTAACGGTGCCTTTTGGCTGTTTTGACTGATAATGCATCTTGCTGGGCACCCACACAAGTGCTAATCAGGTATAAAGCGGGCTGACACGTGAAAATGTGAGCTCAACATCTGCATTTGTAAAGTCTCGGAGAAGTCAGCGGGAGTTGGAGCAGTTTGCATCTCAGAGGATTTAACACTTTAAAATGCTGTAACGATCCTTGAGTTCTGAGGAGAACAAACTTATATTTATTTATCCAGTAAATTAGAAAAAAAACAAAAACATAAACAACAACATAAACTGTAAATATTAAGCCCACACTATATCTCTCTATAGTCTACATTCATAGATGTGGAAATGCATTTACTATGTATTACCTTTATCGTCTTTGCTGTTGTGACTGTAAATGTCCCCATGGGTCCAGTAAAGGATTATCTTCTCTTATCTTAAATAAAATGTTCATAAATCTCGGCTGATCTAGTGTTTGTGTGTGTGTGTGTGTGTGTGTGTGTGTGTAAGTGTGTGATTGTGTGTCTATAATTGTCATTAGACTCTGACCCTCCATGTTGGATGCTGGCACAGTCAAAAGAGTGAGACAGATAAGGCTCTGTGTCATGCTGTGGAATAATAGGAGGTTACACAATTTTTGTTACTTATTACAGAATAATTATGCGTGGCTCAAATCACTTTGAAGGGAGGCAAACGAAGACATCTTTATATGCAACTCTGTTATTTTCTGTAATCCTGGGCCTCACACATGTTTTCCATTCGAGTGGTGCCACCAGTAAAGTGCAGTTTCATTGCAAGTAACGACAAGTCAGAGAATAAGAACAATAGTGCATCGCTCTGGAAATAAAGTAAGCAGTGACACAAGCCGAGGCACGTTTACACACAGTTTAGATCATATCAAAACACCAGTTGCCTTTTAACTGTGACTCAGGACCACAGTGATCCTCAAATATACTGTATGTTGTGTACTGTGTTAATACACACACCATCATTTCAGATTTAATGTGAGACACATTCTGTATAAATATAGCACAAAGAAGATTAAAATATGACAAACTATATGTTCCAGATTCATGAATTTATTAGTTAAACATCCAATAGAAATTACACAAAATACTCAGTTCATAACATATAATAAAACGTATATATATACATGTTGTATTTAGAAATAAATATGTGTTGTCATTTTGGATACAGTACAATTCATATATTTAAATTATGTCATGGTTGAAACAGAGGTAAACAAGGCTGGTGATGGAGGAGGATGAAGGACTAGTTAGTATTGACAAAGGACTCATAGAAGGACATAAGCTGGGCTTGGATGTCCTGGGTGTACGGGTCCAGCCTTTCTCTCAGGTCCTCAGCATAGGGAGCCACCATTTGTTTCACCAGGTTTGCTCTGTGTCTCAGCTCAACCTCCACCTTCTCGGTCATGGGGGATACCCTATCCTGGAAGTCCTGCAGGTGCTGGTCCACCTTCTCCTTCAGGTCACCGGTGTAAGGACCCAGCTGAGCCTGCATGTCCCTCACACTCTGTTGCAAGCTGGTCTTCAGCTCCTCGCTCCTCTGCACCAGCGTGGTCCTCAGGACCTCGGAGTCCAGGGAGTCTGCGTAGGGAGCCAGCTCCTGCTTGAACTGGTCCACTTTCTGCTGGATCTGGGCCTTCATGTCCTCAGCATAGGGCTCCAGGCTGTCCTTGACGACGACCAGCTCGTTGGTAAGCACCTTTCTCAGTGTGTCAGCCTCTTTGTGGATCTTAGCCATCAGGTCCTGAGCGGCAGGGGGAAGCTGCTCTTTCAGAGAGATTGCGTACGTGCTGCCCAAGTAAACACTATCTTCCAGACGAGCACTGGAGGAAAATAAAAAGTAAGGGTTAGACCAGGATGAAGGCTGTATAATACCAACAAATCAATCAATCATGTCACTTACTTGACTTCCTGACCAAACTGAGACTTCCTGATCATCTGCAGGGTGTCGTCAGCTGTCTGTGTGGCCTTGGCAACGTAGTCCCAGAAAGAGTCAATCAGCACTTCCATCTGCGGCTTTGGTGCATCCGCATAGAGAAGGTTGGCATGGCAGCCTGTAGAGAAAATGAACATAATAGATTTTATTCTCATTGAACAACAATAAATCCAGCATCAGCTTAGGTTTATGTTAGCTTTGCATTAGCTATTAAAACAAAAACCTACCAGACAGCAGTACAATGGCCAGTACCACAAACAGCCTCATGGTTGTTGTCTTGCTTCTTGCTGAAAAACAATGATGGAGTTAGTTAAATGTAACTATTATTTATTTGCTCTAAGGATGTTCCTGTTGTAATGTCGTGTAACTCTTACCTCCTGTCACTGGCTTGCTCAGGGATTAGCGAGTGTTTTTGCGAGTGTGTGTTGTGAGTGAGTGTTTCCGCGTATATATACTGAAGCATGGTGACTGTTGTCGTCAAGAGCCCAAAGTCCAGGAGTCCCTGCCATGTTGTCACTGAGGCTCTCCCTCCTGTTTCTGCGCCTTCTCTGGGCTCCTATCACATGACCTCCATGGCTATGATGCAGCCACGCTGACACAATCTGAGGGCAGACGTTATGTGCGAGCAGCAGTTCTCCTCTGACCTCGCTACAGGAAGTATCGATAAACGAACCAATTAGCTCAGGACTAACAGTCCTCAGATAACTCCAGATAACTTTGGCATCCACACACAAGTGGACTTTGTATTAGGGTCAGGCGATGCGGATAAATTGGCACAAGGCCCTTGAATGGCATCTTTATTTTTCTATTGAATAGAATAGAATGCCTTTATTGTCATTGCATTAAAAATACAACTAAACATGAGATTAACCTAGTTAATTCTCTGGGTCTTCGGCAGGTACAATGAGTTACTTTTGACTAACCTTTTGTACAATATTTTCTTGCTGCTTGTAAAGGTCGCTCTGTATTTTCCTTACTTTTCATGGAACAAAAAGATGGATCATTTAGAAGCTCACGGCACACTCTCTCCTAGCATAAAGAATGAGAATATGAAGAGCTATAAGAAAAAAATATGAATTATTGCTACATAATATTTCATTTATAAAATCTTCCCCACAATTTTTTTTGTTTGCCACAATTTGCCACAATTTGTTTTGCCACTATTTGCCACCTTTAGAAAATAAAAGGTCCAGTCTCCATGAAAACAGGGGCAACAAAAATAGATTTAATGTTCAGGTTCATGGCCGTCAGCTCCAGATTGTAATACATAAATGTGTCTTTTTTTTTTTACTTAATTAGTAACTAGTTAGTCATATTAGTCAGTTGGTTTATTAACAGGGCTATAATTGGGATCGGTCAATTATTATTTAATCAGTAAATACATTCTTACTGATACCAAAATCACAGCCTTAAGTATCTTCTGATAGCAATATGAGTCTGATACAGTCTTTTCTACTGTATGCCTTATTTAGAATTAGACACCACACATGATCAATATGTGACTCTAAACCAGAGCAGTCGTGGCAGAGGTTCGTGAGTGAGTTCTGAGTGATCATTTCGGATCTATAATCTATCGTTGTTTTTACCGTTGATTTCTGCGTTTTGCTGCGTCTGAGTGTGGCTAGTTGGTAGCATGTCCAGCACCATTTTGAATCTTCCTACCATCGATTAACGATATGAAATTATATCAGCTGGCAGAATATAAGAAAATGTACAGCTTCAATTTTCCCACGTCTTTGTTGCTGTCTTCTTCTATTATGCACGGGTATTAGGTGGGTATGGCAACTGTAGCACATAGGCTTTATGTGTGAAGTCTAAAGAGAAAAATGGTTTGAATCTAACTTAACATTTGCTCATATTTAAGTCAGGCACTACATGTGAAGTACACTGGCAGAGATAGAAAAGCAGAGAGTCCAGTTTACTGGATCAAAAAAGGTAGTCAGTCTAACAAGGCAAACTAATTCAATAAATGGCCATCAAGAATCCAGAAACAGATCCAATCAGGTTGGCTATGACACTGCGAATGCCAAAAAGACAAGGCATTCTGGACTTTAACCTGAATTAACCTGCGTCTACTCTTAATGAAACAGCTATGGATGCACATCCTCAATATCCCGTCCCCAAGCTTTTCTAATAGAGCTGACAGATGGTGAGACATCAGTAAAGTATTTTTAAGCACTAAAGTTTTAAGATAATAATAATAATAATAATAATAATAATAATAATAATAATAATAATAAAAAATAATAATAATAATCTGGTGCTCAGAATGTTCTAAGAACTAAACACGACTATCCTGTCAAATACTGAGTGGTGCAGTGTTACATGAACTGATGTGACATTATTTTTAATGTAACAAGCTTTTGAACTATCAGAGTATGTTCAACTTTCAAATGTCAGACACTGCACGTATGAAAAGACGGAGGGCAGTAAAATGCTGCTGCTGCTGCTGCTGCTGAATGTGAAAGTGGTTTCAGGGAACTGATGTGAACCAGCAGCTACTTTGTCCTTCTAGAGCTGACGGTGTCTGAGTCTGCTAACCTTTGGCCAGACTGATATACAGTACGTGACACACAAAGTAGGGTCATGAGTAACTACAATCAAGTAAGATGTCGTTTAAAAAGTAACTGAAAATATATTTAATCAAAACAACACGGCTGGTGTAGTGGTTAGCAAGAAGACCCCGGTTCGTGACCCGGTCAGAACAAGGAGTTTGCATGTTCTCCCCGTGTGCACGTGTGTTTTCTCCGGGTTTCCTTCCATAATCCAAAAACATGCAATATGGGGATTAGGTAAATTGGTCACTCTAATTTGACCATAGGTGAGAGTGGCCCTGTGATAGACTGGCGAACTGTCCAGGGTGCGACCCCGCCTATGGCCCTATGTCAGCTCAGATGATCCCTCCTCTGGCATTCCTGCCTCTGGGCTGCTGAGATATGGAGATAAAGAATTAACTCAGGGGAACAGTCACAGCCCAAATGAGCCTGAATCGTCATTTTTCTTTAAAAAAAAAAGAAAAGAAAGAAAAATAACACGCATTTCCTAATTCAAACTTCTGTATATACTGAGTTGACACTTTTTAATTAACTGACTGTGAAAGCAGGAATTAATTGATAGAATACTTAATTTACTAAATTTAAATTTGAGTATTTTGATTAAGTGTTTTTCTTAAGTGTGATATGTTCTAAGTTTCTTTGCTCCCCTTTGACACTTGATTTGAGGAAGTCATGATTTTGTGTCAACGGGCTGACATTTTTCACCATTTTCTGACATGAATATAACAACCAATCTATTAGTCGATCATGATCAAAAGTTAGTAGCCCTAATTACCACATTTCTAGATTTTAGATGAGATGCCATCCACTGCTTCAGGAAATATTTCACCACTGTTGATTAAGAACCCCCAAACATAATGATAATAAAAAATAATGAACAATTGCAGCCCCATCATATGGAAATTCAGATTTAATATTGTGACATTCACCAACCAGTCACAAATCACAGACGATACCGTAGATCAGGAGAGGATAAAGCAGTAGAAAATGAATGCATGAAGCATCAAATAAATGAAAGACAGACATCATGTGTGTTACACTGAAGCATTATCATGGGACTGAGAAACAGTGATTATATCTCTGTAACCACTGATCATGATCATTGCAGCCACAGGTCTGTTTGTTTGAGGTTAAATGTATGGATTTTGTCTTCGCACTGATGATTCACACCAACGTGAAAGACAGTGTATGAAGTGTGGGAGGTTTAGTGTCACATTTAATAACTAGTATCCATACAATCACATGACATACAGTATGAAGCTAACTACCAGTTATGTATGTACAGCATGTAAGTGCAGTGGTCTCATAGCATGGGCTTGTGCATGCATTAACTCTGTCAGGAACAGAGTGTTCATGACAACAGGGTGAGGCAGGATGACAGCAAGGCAGCCAGCACCTGGACTTTGGGATCATTCCTCGCTATATAAGCTCTGCCAAATGGACTTGCTAGTACACTCGCAGACTCAGGTAAGCTGGAGAACTCATAGGGAAGACCTTGCCATTTGCTGCTTTGCCGTGTTTTGCGTGTCTAGCGTGTCTAACTTTTTCTTCTTTTTCCTCACAAGATCCAGAGCCATGAAGGTCCTCGTTGTGCTCGTCCTTGCTGTTTTCAGCGGTGAGTATAGTGAGAAATTCTTTAACGATCAGCCGGGTTTCTTGACGTGTGGTTGAAAAACATTCACTCAAAACTAATCTTGTTCCCCCTGAACAGGCTGTCAGGCCAACCTCTTCCTCGCTGATGCACCCAAGCCAGTGATGGACACGATGGTTGACACTTTCTGGGACTATGTTGCCAAATCCACAAAGACAGCTGACGACACCCTGGCAATGATCAGGAAATCAGACTTTGGACAGGAACTCAGGTAGGTTTTTACAAAATGTGTCACCATGATTGAAGGATATAGTTTAGGTTATGTGAAGAAGGGGTGTATGACGTATGAGGTGATATACAGCAGGGTTTCTCAATCCTGGTCCTCAGGACCTGAAACCTGAAAATTTAGGGTGTCCATTCCAGGATTGAATAGCGCTGATAAACGATACGCAGGGTAGGAAATTAGTGGGGTTATGGGGCAAAATGCTGTTGAAATATCTGAAATTGCCCATGATAGGGGGCTTTTATTGCCTCTGTAAAGTAGATACTTAACTGTTGCAAAGCCCAAATTGAAAATGGCCACATTGGCACCCATATCTTACATAACGAGATAAGGATTACAGATTACAGGGAGTTGTAATTCCAGACAGACAAACATGTTAACGTGTATTTTAAAAGTCCATTTTCTGTCAGACTAACACAACCAGGCTCCTATTGGCAGATACTAACATTCGATTACACACTCGTGTCCACTGAAGTGCCATGCTTTGTTGTCTAATTTCCTCTGAATGTGGAAAATCTACACATTCAACATCATGCTCCATCATTGAAGGATACGTTATAAATCAAATGAGACGTAGAAGCTAAGTTTCCCAAAGACTTTTCTGGGGGACAGATCTATGGGACGGATCTATGGGACGACTATTTCTCCATAGACTTCAAACAGAGTTCTTTTTGTCACCAGTAGAGTCACCCCCTGGTGGCTCTTTAGGAAGTTTGATGGTTTAGATTCACTCTGCAAACTGGATGACTATATGATCCACTTTTTAGATATACAGTCTATGGTACCACCTTTACTTTGCATTTCTCTTACAAATGCAAATAATTGCTCACTTTTTTATCCAGTGCCCGTCTGATGGAAAGTGCCAACATGGCCACCACATACGCAACCAACGCCAAGGAGCAGCTTCCCCCTGCAGCCAAGGACCTGATCATCCAAGTCACTGCTGAGGCCGACGTGCTGAGAGAGCGCATGGCCCAGGAGCTGAGCACCGTCAGGGGAAAGCTGGAGCCCTTCACTGAGGACCTGAAGGCCAAGATCCAGCAGAAAGTGGAGGAGTTCAAGCACGAGCTGGGCCCTTACGCAGACTCCCTGGACTCTGAAGGCTTGAGGACCACACTGATGCAGAAGACTGAGGAGCTGAAGGCCAGCCTGGAGCAGAGTGTGAGCGACATGCAGGAACATCTGGGTCCCTACACCGAGGACCTCAGGCTGAAGGTGGACCAACACCTGCAGGACTTCAAGGAGCATGTGGCCCCCATGACCGAGAGAGTCCAGAGTCAGCTGACCGAGGGAGTCCAGCAGGTGAAAGAAATGGCCACCCCTCATGTTGATGACCTGAGGGAAAAGCTGTCCCCGTACATCCAGGAGGTGCAGGCACACCTCAGCAGCCTCTACGAAACCATTGTCAACGGCAACTAAGTCCATCTCCACGCCATGTTTCACCAGAAGGAACTGCATTGAAAAAACAAGCTCACTTATTTAGAGTCCACAGATATTTTCACCGTATTAAAAACACATACATTATAAATATTAAGTGTCGGTCTATGACCACACAGTGTTCTCTCCCCATAATATGGAAATAAAGTGAAAGCCAAACTTAAGTGCCAGCGTCTGCTTTATCATTTATTAAGTGGTGTTGAAATGATTATTATTGTTATTCTCTGGTGATAAGATGTATTGGTTGCTTTTCCCTTTTTAATTTATTTAAACAATATTCAAACATGCAAACCATAAGGAACATAAGGTGAATACACTGTAGAACAACAGGGAACTGAACAAAAAAGTGACATAGACCACAATATTTGATCAGAAGTTAGATTTTCAAGGACTAATATGACAATAACCAGACAAATCATGAAGTTTCCTTGTCAATGAAAACAAAATCCATGAATGAAATCCTGTTGTGAGAATAAGTAAGAAAAATAATAAATCAGTAGTTAGAATTTAATCACAGAAATTATTTAAAAATATTTAATTTTGGGGTATGGAGATTCCAATTCCATTCCATTACATTACATTATATCATATCATATCATATCATATCAGATCATATTATATTATATTATATAATATTATATTATATTACATTAACTTACATTACATCATATTATATTATATTATATTATATCATATCATATCATATCATATCATATCATATTATTACATTACATCATATTATATTATATTATATTATATTATATTATATTACATTACATTACATTACATTACATTATATCATATTATATTTCAGGAGAAAATCTAATCTACCTAAGATTAAAATACATTGTTTATTGTCAAACAAATGAGATAGATTTTTTCCATGTAATATGACTTTTGGTTGACTGAGGGTACAACAGGCAGTAATGTTGACCCCTACATGTGGTCAGTGGTCAACAAGCACAAAGAAAATACATCATGTTGGACTTCGCTGTGATACAACACCAGATAAAACCATTCTGTTAAAAGAACGAGTGCCATCTAGTGAACAGTCACTCAGTTACATCCACGTGTTTATATCAACAACAAGAACAGATGTTTAATATAAACTCCACAACAAAAATATCATGGAGGAATAAAACTTTTTTTCTTTCCCCAGTGTCGACTGACAAAACCACGCCATATTAGGTTTCAGTTGCGGATGTCAGAAAGGACGTGTCCTGGTCTGTCTCTGCAAGTCTGGGAGTTCATAAACACATTGTGCTTCCACCTTGTTTTTTTGTTTTTCTTCGATGCCTTCATCCCTGCTGTCAGATTGCTCCCACGCTGCCTTATCCAGTGGCAAACAACATTCCTGTGTTCGCCCCCCCAGCTGTTTCCCGGCAGAGCACATTACCATTAACCCTCCCAACACACAGCTCTGACATGATTTGTTTGTCTTTTTGTCTGATTGTGTGAAGGCTTCAAGTTGTCTTCTGAATACATAAATCAAACGTTGTTTTCTTACACACATCAGCTACGTTTCCCACACAGTGCACTATTATACAACAGTTGGATGGCTGCTTTTTAACATAGTCATAATCTATTGATTTAGTGACTTTCAAGGAAGTTGTATATTGGAACCAAATGAATAAACTCTACCTCCACCTACAGTACCAAACAAGCTGGAGTCTTTATCAACTTGAAATGACATACAAATCTTTATTTTTGGTTTCCACTGTAATGTTAAAACAAGCAGTTAGCTTGTGGCTGTTAGCACGTAAATGGCTGCAAATGTTTGTAGAAAACCTTACTTTTGACAACTTAGGGCGCTAATCAGCTTTGTGGATCTGTTGCTATGCCTTGCTTGAGCTGCGTGTGGCAGAAGTGGAGAAATGTTTGGCCCTATCCAAAAATAGGAACAAACATTTCTTTAAATGTGAACTGAAAACAAAACGTTAGCAATCTTTTTCTTTGTCTTTTTGAAAAAGTTTTCCATTTCAGGAAATGTCTTCATCCACACGAAATGCCAGGCCTGTACGTGGCACTGTACTGTAGAGCTGCTCAAGAAATACACCAAAACCAGAGGAGAGGTCACTTTGGGCATGTGCACTGTGAACAAACTTTAAAAAAAAAAGAAAGACTGAAATAAAGCTTTACTTGAGTAAGTATACATTACAATGTATACAATCACAGAAACAGAGACAGGATGAAGAAAGCGAGGGGGACTAAGGAAAGAAAAGAAAGGTTATGATACATTGAACAGGCCAAACAATCTCCAAACACAAGAAGAAAATGACAACAACAAAGATCAGCGACAGTGATGTTCCGGAGCAAGAGAGAGGCGGGATTATGACATCATCTTTTTCTCAAAGTAGCATATTGGTTTTCTACATGAAAATGCAAGGGTGGCGTTTTGAGATTTAACCACTCTGGGACCCCTTTTCTGAAATTAGCATTTCAGTGCTCCCGAAATGCTGTTTCCATGCATATATCCCTGATACAATACAAAGCTTTTCACCTAGATTCATTCATTACAGACACTCCCTTCGTGTGGACACTCCCTTAGACTCAAATCACATGGCGCACTGGTAAAACTCTGATGGTGTCTCTGTCGGAGAGAGTGCAGCTAACAACAGCAGACACCGTGTTGCCATAGCCATTAGCTTCTACCATCTCGCCTTGATCAGCCCTGTAACCCCATCATTACAGACAGATGGAGCGATAACCTCAGCAGCCCTTCAGCACAAATCTCCATCAGCTGATACCAGTCTGACTCAGATGGAGGAGAAGTCACCAAGAAAAACAACAAGTCTTCTGACCTCAAATATGCAGTTCAGCAGCTCCTCACCCGCAGATGTTAACTGCAGTAACCTTGCTGACTCATCCAAACAGATATTTTAACATTCAGACGGGTGAGATCATTCAGATTCAACTAAAAACACAACTCTTCCAAAGGCTCGGGTTACTTTGGGTCAAAGCGTTTAAAGATGCCCTTTCACACACTGTCCTGATAAACATTGGACATTGCCTGTGTTGGAGAAGCAGCATAGTGTAGATGAACGCGTAAGATATTTTCCTGTGTGACGTCACAGTTCTTGATTGACTCAAGTTTTACTCCCCCCCCATACACCTCCTGTCTCTTTGTCCTCGCTGTATTGCAGGTTTATGTGGTCTGTTATCTTCATTTAGGATCCTTAAAATGTGTAGTGTAAGCAAACCATCCCGTGAAATGAAAGAAGAGAAGAGAAAGAAGTCGCTGCAGGAGATCATTTTACTCAGAGAGAATTCAATTTGATTTGATTGTGTGTGTGACCTGGACTGCGTGTTGTTATCAACCTGAAGATACAGACGGTCTCTGTGAGTGGCACAAACGGTCAAAGGTCTTTTCTTCTTCAAGTTTTATTGTTTTTGATGTTTGATTGTATGAGGTACTGACACCCCCGCTGACTGACTTCACCCTCGTCAACCTGGAGACACTGATGCACGTTCTCCGTCCAAACATGGCTGCCACTGGGTGCACAAAGAACTGATTTTAGCCATTGAACAAAATACTCATCTAATTAATCTTAAGAGTGTATTTGCTGCTTTATCACACATCATTTTCTACTCTCCTGCACCAAAAACCACAGGAACTATCAGCATTTTTAACTCACTGTTTTTATTACCGGTGAAAACTGAGTATTTCAAACACAAAGTCACACAATATGTACACAAAAGACATGGAACTACTGATGGAGACAGCAGTTGATTTTCTCTATTATCTCTATTTTGTGCAGAGAAACTTATTTGAATAAAGTAGCAAACATGCTCTTAAGATAATGCAGACTTCAGTTGGTGTAGATTTTGTTAGGTTCATTCATTGTTTTGTGTCCCTGCTGGCAGCCAGTTTGTAGTGAGAGTGACGATCTGCATCACAATCTGGTTCTCAGCACCGCGGGGCGTCCCAGTACAGCCACGCTTCAAAAGTAACGCCCTTTCTCACCTCAGTGTTTTTATCTTTTGAAGACGGCAAAAGGCATTTACAGTCTTTACAAAAACACCTCACCGTTCTGCTCTATAATCACTGACTTGAACAGTGTTAGTTATCACACAGCAGTGTTATCGTGTCCTCACACTAATTACCCGACTATTCAAACTTTGTTCCTGTGTCAGGTTTCTGTGAAAAACTACAGCACATTGGAATCTAGTGTGTTGACAACAAAGAGGCCAAATTCTAAAGGGCATTGGTCGTTCCACGTGGTCAGTGGTAGAAACAACAGTATATGATTTATGCAGAGTCTTCCAGGCCAGGGCTCTTGCTTTAAATGAACATAATGTAATGAGGATCCTTCACTGAACATAAAGGTCATAATGATGATATTTGCTTCTACTTTCTTAATGAGAATCATGCAACACCCACCCAAAGTTCCTCTAATCTACTCCTTGTTACTGTATTCAATGCTGAATCTTTTGTTGATTTATGAAAATCTGACCAAGTCATTTGTAGACACTTGCTTTGGTTTGAATGAACTTAATTCCTTTAGGTGTAAGACATTTTTTTCAGTTTGTCAACCATCTTTTTTCACTGTCTGTTTTATGTAATAGAGGCATGCACCGGTGCACATGGCAACAGTGTATATTGACATTAAACAAATATTTGCTGTTCAATAGGCTGGGAAAAAAACACTCTCTTTCCAAAGTATGTTTCAAAATCCTGGAAATCCCTTGGGAATAACTTTGCTGACACAACACTGAAGCACATGTGGTGTATGTTTTGTGTTTGTGAGGGAGGTATTTTACTTCTTTTTTTCTTACACCTCATGTGCCTCAGTGCATACATTTACAGTATGTCATGTATGCAATTACATCATGTATATAAATAAATAAATAAATAAATACATAAAGGTCACTGATGCCACATTATTATATACTATCTGAGCAAATGCAGTAAACTCACACTTGCTGCATTCACCAGTTGGTCAG
The DNA here is from genome assembly GCF_958295425.1 of Solea solea. Lineage (NCBI taxonomy): Eukaryota > Metazoa > Chordata > Actinopteri > Pleuronectiformes > Soleidae > Solea > Solea solea. Next base: position 2,425,748 of record NC_081146.1, read on the forward strand.
AGTGTATCAGAGTGGGATTGTCATGTAAAACGATTGGGGGTTGTGTGTCTGTCTGGGTTAAGTAGACGGCCATTGGCACCATTGGTGTTAAAGGCCAGCAGTGGCAGAGCTAATGCATATGTGATAAGGCTTAACCCTCACCCACCCCCAAAATGACTCTAAATGCTCTAGTATACAAGCCAGGCCATGTTCGTGCTAAAAATGTTTTACAGCACCAAGAGGAAATGTGAGAGACAATTACACATTAGAAACACAAATGTGAATTATTGATAAATGCAAAATTCTGTGCTTAATCGACTTCACTGATTACAACGTATTACAATATAATGTCGGTTATAATTATTATTGGAATTATTGAATCATTTTATTTCTGTGTTGTCTTTTTTGCCTTTTGATTTTCTTTATGTAATCTCTTTATTGGCTTCTTAGTTATGGCTCATTGCTGTAATAATAAATAGTAATGTGTATGGTATAAACATATATAATGTTAAAATGATCAGATAACAGTTTGACATTTTTTGGCACAAACATATGGAGTCCCTGCACGACACTGTAGAGGTAGCCAGGTTCTTTTACCTTTTTGTCACCTGCTAATGCTTTTTGGGCAAGTCTACCTCAAGCTTTTAAGTGAGCAGCTACAACGGTTTCCAAATTTGGGGAATCTGCACATAACAAAAAAAAAAAAAACAACTGTCAAGGCCGACGTTGACCTTTTTTTATATAATGTGGTTGCTCAATCAAACCTCCTCACATGTTGCAAACCGGTGAAACCATTGGTGACACATTGCGTGCAGGCAAACTGGATTTCTGTGTGCACGAATCACCATCGCACAAACACGCAGTCACTTTCACATACTGCCAATCCCACTTACACACACACGCCCTCCCCCCAGCAGAAGCAGCAGGAGTCTCCTCCCAGGACTAATATAAAAACCCTCAGTCACCAGTCAGGGAGTACAGAGGAAGCTCACTCTCTCAGGTGAGTGTTGGGACAGCATAGCATGCAGAGACACCACATGTCTCACTTTTACAGCTAACTTTCAAACTATAATATTGCATTTAGCAGCTTATAATGTGGTTAGTGCTGTTGTAGTCATAGTTATATGCTTGTATAAGTCTACTTGGATGTGTTTTCATGGTATTGCTGCATTCTTTCACAGGTCTATCACTCAAAACAACCATGAAGTCTGTAGCTTTGGTCCTTGCTCTGGCAGTCATCACCGGTAAGTGTTTCTGGTAATTTTTTTTACAATAAGCATATTTTTCACAAGATGTGTGTTATTCAACCATCCATTCCATATGTGTCCACCCCAGGCTGCAATGCCCGTGTGCTGCCCCAGGCTGATGTCTCTGTAAGTCGCTGGGAGGACACCGTGGACCGGTTCTGGCAGTACGTCTCTGAGCTGAACAAGCAAGCCGATGGAGTCCTGCAAAACGTCAAGAGCTCTCAGCTCAGCAGGGAGCTAGAGTAAGTTTGCTTCCTTCTAAGCCTTACCTTACCTTCACCTGTGTGTGTGTTTTCCAGATCTTTTTCCTCCCATTCAAACTTGATGCATTTGGCCTTTTACCTTTATCTATATTCCTAACTATTTTCCCTGCTCTTCTGTTTCCAGCACCCTGATCACCGACACCATGGCAGAGCTGAAAACCTATAGAGATGACGTCCAGACCAAGCTGACCCCCTTGACCGAAACCTCCACCGGTCAGCTGACTCAGGACCTGCAGCTTCTGGCCAACAAACTGCAGAAGGACATGCTGGATGCCAAGGATCGCACCACCGACTATCTGGGTGAGCTCAAGAGCATGGTGGAGCTGAACAGTGATGACGTCCGTGGCCGTGTTGGTGCCTACACCAGCAAGCTAAGGAAGCGCTTGGACAAGGACACCGAGGAGATTCGCAAGTGAGTAGAGCGGTGGCTTTCAGACCTAAACTCTCTTCAAATCTGTGTCTTCTGAAACCTGAAGGTCTCCTTTTTCTCCACCACCAGCACCGTGGCCACTTACATGGACGAGGTCCAGTCCCGCACTTCCCAGAACCTCGGCACCGTGAGGGATCATGTTGAGCCCTATGTCCAGCAGACCAGTGACACCGCCTCCAAGAAGCTCAGCGACCTCTCTACCATGCTGCAGAGCCAGGCTGAGGTTCTGAGCAAGCAGCTGGAGACCCAAGCCGAGGGCTTCAAGACCCAGGCCGATGATCTGAAGACCCAGGCTGAGTCTCTCAAGACCCAGCTGGAGGCCACTGCTGAGGAGCTGCGCGCCTCCCTGGAGGGCAAGATTGGCGATCTGACCGATCTGCTGGCCCCATACGCCACCAGGATCCGCGAACAGCTTGACGCTGTGGTTGAAAAGGTCAAGGAAACTGCTGCCTAAACACAGACTGAGGGTTTTCAAGAGGGGGTTAAGAGTTACTGATATCTTCATTTAAGCGTCTTGTGTTCAAGCTAAAGGGGTTTTATTAGTGAAAGGAGGAAGCATGGATGCTTTGTTTTACAGCGACAGCCTTTCTCCTCGTTTGTTCCTAATCAATTTCCTTTCTCATTGAACACAAGCACCACAGTTAATAGCACATACAGGTAACAACTATTTGTAATATGCTTTGCTTGTTTACTAAACTGCTTCAGCTGTCCGACGACCACGCCTCCCTTAAAAGTTAGCATCGCGTTTCTTTATACGTTTTGTCTGGTTGTAAATATAACTGCTGTGTTTGAGCCACACAGGCAGGTTCTCCAGCCTGTATCATCCTCTCAACGATCCAAACACACAGGTGTCACTAAAATTTCCAAAATGCACTGAATATATGATGATCAAAAGTTAAGGGCACATGCCGTACTGTACTGTGTCATTTTTATACATTTTCAGTCGATGCTGAACCACTGAAGCGACTGTGTTTCTTTTTGTGGCTCACAGAAAAAGTGTGAAAGTGTAAAAACTAGTGAGAAAAAGTGTAATGCTGCCTGCCTTCTGTTCTTCTGTGTGAACACATTGTCACATGTCACATGTCCACCTGCTGCTCACTATCAGAACAGTACTGAGTGAATAAAGAACCTGGGAAAAAGATGTTGCCACTGTTTTGTTTTTCTGAACAAAGATGATCAAACTGTCTTGAAATTTGACACAAATATGGTTAATAATTTTTTAATGACTATTTATATGCCCTCTGGTCACACAGGATTATAAAGAAACACACAATAAAATTACAGGTATTAATACGTGACATTATAAAGTACTACCATCTTCTACAGTATACATTTAGAGTTATCCTACCATTGTCCTATAATATTTCATATGTAAACAGCCTCTTTGTGCATCATCCACGTTTATGATCAAAATCAAAAGTCTTTCACAGTTGAAACTTTGAAGACATTCTTTAATTCTCTTTGCAGACCCGTGGTTCCCAGACTTTTCACACTCCTGTACCCCTTTAGACGTTTCACCTCCAGCCATGTATTCCCACACAAACGTGTGTCTGTGCAAAGCTACAAATTTGTCCAATGATTTTAGCACATGTCCCTGCTGGCAGCAATTATATAAGAGGACTTATCTGAAGCTTTTGTGCACCTTTAATCACCAACTCCCTGACACAGGTCTGAACACACCTTCATGTTTTTGCCAAGCACATCCGAGTAAAGTAAAACCACAGTTTATTTACCGTCTTTTTCCTTCCAAAGATCTCTCTTTCTCCCCCATCCTCAGCTTTGTGGTTTCCTAGAGCGGGCATGTTAGAACAAATCTGATTCCCCTTTGTTCCCAGCAGGCATTTGGGAACACTCTGCGCTCCAGATTAAATTAATCTTAAAACTGTAGAGCTGAACGTATAAAAGAAATAAATGTCTGTTAGACAGTTTCAAACCACAGACAAACAAGTTAACACAGTTTAAATAACTGCATAATTGAATTCCTCAAAGTAACACCCAGATAATGTGACTGGGAGCCGAGCTACTGCTGCATAAAAACTTCACAAACGACTCTTGGTCCTGTGTACAGTGTCACTGTGGTGTAAAAAAGTACTACAAAGCACCAGTGTCCACTACTGGCTAATAGCCGGAAATAATACAAGAAGCTGGTACATATTCATATTCATATTCAATGGTTCAACCTGGGTGAAGATGGCGCCTGTGTGTGTGGCCTGCCGTCTGTCGCTCCCAATGCTGTGTGTGTTTGTGCTGTTTGTGTCACTTTTAGCTCTGAATGTCAACTCTCTGCTGGTGTACGATCGCCAAACTCTACTAAATATTTTGAATTGAATTGAATTGAATTGAATGACTTTATTCCTCCCCCAGGGGGGGCTCAGTTAAGAAAATGAGAATAAAAATAAAAATAAAAATAAAATAAAATAAAATTAAATAAAAATACAATACAATACAATACAATACAATAGTAAGAAAAATTACAAAAAATAAAAAGTAAAAAAGATAAAATTACACTCTAATATAGAGTAGTATCAGGGGTAAGTAGGAAAGTGAGTGGACATTTACGAGGAGTTAAATATCCGAACCGCAGTGGGGATGAAGGACTTTCGGTAGCGCTCCGTCTTACACTGAGGGTGCCGGAGCCTGCCGCTGAAGGAGCTGCCAAGCCCCTACACAGTCAGGTGCAGTGGGTGGAGTGTGTTCTCCATGATGGAGGACAGTCTGGATAACGTCCTCCTCTGTCCCACCTCCCCCTCCGATTCCAGCGAGCAGCCCAGGACAGAGCCGGCCCTCCTGACCAGCCTGTTCAGTTTCTTTCTGTCCCGGTCCATGCTGCCCGCTCCCCAGCAAACCACAGCATAGTGGATGGCAGAGGCCACCACAGAGTCATAGAAAGTCTGGAGTAGAGGTCTGCACACTCCGAAGGACCTCAGTCTCCTCAGGAGGTGGAGGCGACTTTGACCCTTTTTGTAGAGGGCGTCGATATGAGTGGTCCAGTTCAGTTTATTATTGAGGTGAACACCCAGGTACTTAAAGTTATCCACCAGCTCAATGTCCGAGCCCTGGATGCTCACCGGTGGGTGTGGTGGGGTCTTTTTCCGGAAGTCGATCACCATCTCCCTCATCTTTCCGGTGTTCAAGCACAAGAAGTTGCTCTCACACCAGTCCACGAAGTCCTTGATGACCGACCTGTACTCCAGCAGAGAACTTCTGGAGGTGACAGCTGCTGGAGTGTAGGTGTAGTCTGAGGTGTAGAGGGAGAAGAGGAACGGTGAGAGCACAAACGAAAGATTTAGTCAATTTCGATCATCATGGTCATAAAACCTTGCCTCCGCTCCTATCGGGGATCCCAACTTACCTCTGCCGCGCACCGGCTTCACCTCTGCGGTGTAAGCGCACTCGCCGCCGGGGAAAACGCAGCGGTCGGCTGGTAAGGCTGAAGGCCTGTCTGCGTCTTTCGTCAGATTGTAGGATCAACTTTTCCCGGCGCTCTCCCCGGCTCCACTTGCCTACGGACGCCAGTGTGATTCCTGTCATTGGACCGATCCGGGTGTCTCAGCTCCATGGTCGCTGCACTCCTCGTCCCTGCTGGCGCGGGGTGAATCTCCACAACCTGCGGCCTCTGTATCGGCTCCCCGGACAGCTGACGTCGTTGACCCGCCCGTCTCACCAGGATTGGCCTGGCAATTGCTAGATCGCTAGCGAACAAGGCTTTTATCTTAAAGGATTTCTTCTCATCCCGAAGTTTGGATTTTCTCTGTGTGACTGAGATGGGGCTGAGTGTTGGTGAGTCCAGTGCTTTCGCAGCTCTTTTACCCAACGATTGCGGCTATTTTAACTCCCCACGGATGTCGGGCCGAGGAGGAGGAATAGTGACTGTCTGACATTATCCTGCCAAACAGTCACAAGCCCCGTGTTTTGTTTGACACCATTAACCTGGTTCTTAATGCCCCACAGACTGCCTGTACGGAGGCCTCCACCACTGTTTGTGAGGAATTTATGCAGTTTTTTATTGACTAGTCTCTCCTGTTAGGACTCTTATCTCACCTCCTGCATATGACCCCTCTGTCTCTGTTCCCTGCACTGCTGTTTTTAACCAGTTTGAACCTGTGACATTGTCTTTTTTACAGGAGGTTGTTGGTCGGCTGAAGCCCTCAGGTTCTCCAAATGATGCTGTCCCTCCTCGACTATTTAAAGAGGTTTTCCACACTATAGGGCCATCTATTATTCTGGTAGCAGTAGTGCAACCTCTTATCAAAAAAACCTGCAAATTTCAGGCCCATCTCCAAACTGCCGTTTATCTCAAAAATCCTTGAGAAGCTAGTCCACGGTCTATAATGGCCTTTTTAGAGGAAAATAATATCCTTGAGGTTTTCCAGTTCGGTTTTAAATCACTGCACAGCACCGAATCAGCACTTTTAAGAGTTTTTAATGATATCTTTTTAGCTACTGACTCCAGTGACTGTGTAGTTCTTGTGCTTTTAGACTTAACTGCTGCATTTGATACAGTGGACCACAAGATCCTGATCTCGCGTCTGGAGGAGCAGGTGGGCATCAGCGGCACAGCTTTGGAGTGGTTCAGGTCATACTTGGCTGATCGAACTTTCTGTGTCAGCCTCGGTGACTCGACATCCTCCTCGGCTCCTCTCACCTGCGGGGTCCCACAGGGCTCAGTTCTGGGCCCTCTTCTTTTCTCTCTATATCTGCTCCCACTTGGCTCCATTCTTAGAAAGTATGGCATCACATTCCATTGCTATGCAGATGACAGTCAAATCTACATGCCTATTAAAAAGAACGATGCATACTCTTTTAAAATTCTACTTGAGTGTCTTGATAACATAAAGGCCTGGATGGCTCTGAACTTTTTAAATTTCAATGACAAAAAGACAGAAGTGATGGTGTTTGGTGGCACCACTGGGACCCCTCAAGTAGATCTGGGCTGCTTGGCACCGCTTTAAAAACCAACTATCACAAACCTGGAGGTTAAAATCAACTCTGATCTGAAGATTGACAACCAGATCAGGTCTGTTGTTAAAGGGGACATATTATGCAAAATCAACTTTTTAACCATTTGAATACTTATATTTGGGACTCTGGAGGCCCTACCAGTCGCCAAAGTGTGGAAAAAGAATACTCAGTCATGTTTTCGGGGTTCCCCTTAGTGTAAGTATAGGTGATAAAACACTCGATGTTGAATTCCCTGCGCTTATGACGGCAGCATGCGCATTTCACCGCGAATGTTACCGCCCCACCAGTAAGTTTACTTCAAAAGCTCCACCTTAGCTCCACCCTGCGAGAGTGCAGGCGAGGGAGGAAGAGCGGTATAATGTCAACGCGAGTGTGCTGTTGGTGGCTGCACAGTGGAGCACAAACTTCCAGCCTCAGAGGATTTTATATATGAAGGATAAAGTCAGCAAACGTGTGTTCGTGTGTTCGCACCACTTCACATCAGACTGCGGCCAACGGTCGCCGTATTTAGTCAGCGAACGTATTTCACCGACGTACAAACACACACATTTTGTAGAAAAGGTCACATAGAGCTCATAACTGACCATTCTGACACGTCCTAATTAAAAATATTTGTTCAGTACGTCATCCATGACCGGAGCACAGACTCAGTCTGATACAGTCACATACAGCGGCCGTTTATGCCGCTCGCCACTGGTGAAGACACTCTCTGTGCAGCGGTGCTGCACTCTCTGTGAAAATCAGTTAAAAAGACAGCACCGCTGATCGCGAGCGGTGAGCTGCCTAAACTGGCACTGTATGTGTGAGTGCCGTCACAGGAACAGACCTCCGACACATGGATACTTAGGGACAGCACAGCTGATCGCCGAGCGGCGAGCTGAATAAACTGGCGCTGTATGTGGCTGTATCAGACCGGTGACTGTATGCTCCGGAGCTGGCGATCAGTTGGGGCGATCAGCGGTGCTGTCCCTAAGTGTTTTTAACTGATTTACAGTTCGGCACTGTTCGGCTCGATCCTTATGTAGGACGTCTCTTCCTGTGACGGCACTCTCGCTGTTTTCTGCGCATGCTGCCATGTTGATATTGTCAGAGAACTAGTGGAGGGAGGGGGAGACGAGTAGCAGCTGAGCGAGTGAGCGCTGTAAAGAGGACAAATCAGAAACACCCTGGAAGAAGTGGGTGTGTGTTTGCCTGTGTCCCATTTGCATATAAAGGGACCATGCACGAAAACCGAGCGTTCTGAAAGGGGCGGGTTTAGCAGGGTTATTGAACTGCTATGATGCTTCATCCTTATGGTATTTTGACCAAGGCATGTCACTGACATGTTCATTAGGACACCAGGGAACTATTTTAATGGGGGAAATAAGGTATAATATGTCCCCTTTAAATCAAGCTTTTTTCAATTGAGGCAGCTGGCCAAAATAAAGACAATTCTCTCGAGGCAACATTTTGAAATGGTAATTCCGCCTTTGTCACCACTCGGCTGGATTACTGTAATTCACTTTATGTGGGGGTTAGTGCGTCCTCAATTGCCCGTCTTCAGATGGTACAAAACGCTGCCGCACGTCTTTTAACTGGCACACGTTAATTTGAGCACATTTCCCCCATTTTAGCCTCACTCCACTGGCTGCACATACACTTCAGGATCAATTTTAAAATGATTTTATTTGTTTTTAAATCCCTGAATGGTCTTGCCCCGCCCTACCTCTCTGAGCTTCTACGTCGATACTTGTTGTGTACAAAACTCACACGCACACACGTTTCGATGTCTGAACCAACACTGCCTTTACTTCCGTTATTGTCAAAGATTCAACCTGTATCCATCCCATAATATTAACCCAGTCCCTTAAAGGTACATTCCCCACTATCCAGCAACATACAGCAAAACGCCATGTATCACAGTGTGACCCATGTTATGAGAACATTACATTTCTCCCCCCCCATCAAAAAACACCCAAATGTACAACCAAGATGGCAAAACAACATTACAGGACAGAGTCGGAATGCAAAATGTACTATGCAAGAGTCCATCACAAAACTGCTTAACTAAGCATGGTTAACTCGTGACATAGTCACGCAAGATAACAAGATAGCAAGATTGACACCCCTGGTGGAGAGAAAGTCAGAAAACTCGGCAGACGTCATCTGAGGGCCATTATCTGTTGTTATGGCCCGAGGCACGCCCCAGCGAGATAAGAGGCCATCCAGTACCCGGATCACGACGCGCGACGTAACAGTCCCCACTGGCACAACCACTGGCCAATTGGAGAGAAGGTCAAGGAAGCGCTGGTGGTGGGGAACACCACGGCCATGGATTTCCCCACAGATGTCCAGCTGTACATGTTCCCAGGAGCGGGAAGGCCAGGGGAGTGGTTGTAGGGGAGGGGTCGACAGGGATCCAGTTTTCCCACTGAGGAGGCACGCTGAGCAGTCCTGGACCAGATGCTCTATATCTTTTTTCGTTTCACAATTCCCAGACGACCCTCATGTGCCATTGACAGGACACGTGCACGCAAAGTGCTTGGGATGACGGTGCAGAGCCCCCTCGAAACACACGTCTCTGCCCAGCAGGAGAGCTCGTCTTTTACTCGAGCAAAAGCCTTCAACTCCTCCGGGATGTGGGATGGGGAACCTGCAGGTAGCCCTGGCGTAAATCCAGCTTTGAGAAAACTGTAGATCCATGGAACAGAGAGGTGAGCTCTTCTGCTGTGGGTAGAGGATATTTATCCGGAATGATGGCTTTATTGACCTGTCGCAGATCCACACAGACCCGGAGACCCCCTGCACGAGTCAGCAGCGTCTTTGTGCAAAGTTAGAGGGCACTTCCTGGATTGTCAAAGTTGTTACAGTTTTGTTTTTAGTATCTACTGCCTCCATCAGAGGGTGTTGTTTTCAAAGTGTACTTTTTTCAGCAACGTAGTTGTCTTCATCAATTGTGTATTCTGTGTACTATTAGAAATGTGTTGTGATCTAATTATATATGTAAATGTTTGTGGTACATTGTGATCTAAGTTATGTGTGTATTTGTAATAGTTTGTCTCCATCAATTAGTGTGTCACATTATATTGTGATTTGGAGTAGTTATTGGTGTTGTTGGTGGTTTTGTGCAAATGTGTGTTATGTATGTGTTTGTTATGTTGTTAGAGTATGGGACATTGTTTTTGTCTTTGATGTCATAAATCACATTCAATTTAAATTGGTTACAAAGTCTTTCTTCAATGTCACCAAGAAAAATATGATATATTACATAGGTTGTGCAGAATAAGTCATGTCATACAAATCTATCAGTTTGAAAGTGCGTCACATTCAATGTACAGTAAATCACTTACAATGTGTCACCAGTAGGTGAAGCTTTGACCATAGTTTGTAAAAAGTACGCTGTGATACTAATTGAAAAGTTTTTGACAACTTTAGATCCTCAACTTGTCCACAGTGACCTCACCAAGTTTGAAGGTTATCCCATGAAAGCTCTAGGACAAGTTTGTTCACATACCATTGGTGCAAAATGAATGATGCCAACTTTGGCGCCCCCTATCTTGTACACCATGCGACATTTTGAAAAAACGTTTGATAACTTAAGCTCCTCAACTTGTTCACAGTGACCTCACCAAGTTTAAAGGTGATCGCACAAAAGCTCTAGGACAAAATTGGTAGAAACACTCAAAACACATGGTAGATGATGCGTGCTGAATATTATAACAAATCGTTCAATGATCAGATAACACTTTGACATTTTTTGGCACAAACATATGGAGTCCCTGCACGACACTGTAGAGGTAGCCAGGTTCTTTTACCTTTTTGTCACCTGCTAATGGTTTTTGGGCAAGTCTACCTCAAGCTTTTAAGTGAGCAGCTACAACAGTTTCCAAATTTCAAGTGGGGAATCTGCACATAACAATAAAAAAACAACTGTCAAGGCCGAAGTTGACCTTTTTTTATATAAGTGGTTACTCCATCAAACCTCCTCACATGTTGCAAACCTGTGAAACCATTGGTGACCCATTGTGTGCAGGCAAACTGGATTTCTGTGTGCACGAATCACCATCGCACAAACACGCAGTCACTTTCACATACTGCCAATCCTACTCACACACACACGCCCTCCCCCCAGCAGAAGCAGCAGGAGTCTCCTCCCAGGACTATTATAAAAACCCTAAGTCACCGGTCAGGGAGCACGGAGGAAGCCCACTCTCAGGTGAGTGTTGGGACAGCACAGCATGCAGAGACACCACATGTCTCACTTTTACAGCAAACTTTCTAACTATATTATTGCATTTAACAGCTTATATTGTGGTTAGTGCTGTTGTAGTCATAGTTATATGATTGTATAAGTCTACTTGGATGTGTTTTCATGGTATTGCTGCATTCTTTCACAGGTCTATCACTCAAAACAACCATGAAGTCTGTAGCTCTGGTCCTTGCTCTGGCAGTCATCACCGGTAAGTGTTTTTGGTAATTGTTTTTTACAATAAGCATATTTTTCACAAGATGTGTGTTATACAACCATCCATTCCATATGTGTCCACCCCAGGCTGCAATGCCCATGTGTTGCCCCAGGCTGATGTCTCTGTAAGTCGCTGGGAGGACACTGTGGACCGGTTCTGGCAGTACATCTCTGAGCTGAACAAGCAAGCTGATGGAGTCCTGCAAAACGTCAAGAGCTCTCAGCTCAGCAGGGAGCTAGAGTAAGTTTGCTTCCTTCTAAGCCTTACCTTACCTTCACCTGTGTGTGTGTTTTCCAGATCTTTTTCCTCCCATTCAAACTTGATGCATTTGGCCTTTTACCTTTATCTATATTCCTAACTATTCCCTGCTCTTCTGTTTCCAGCACCCTGATCACCGACACCATGACAGAGCTGAAAACCTACAGAGATGACGTCCAGACCAAGCTGACCCCCTTGACCAGCATCTCCACTGGTCAGGTGGCTTGGAACCTGCGGCATCTGGCCAACAAACTGCAGAAGGACATGCTGGATGCCAAGGATCGCACCACCGACTATCTGGGTGAGCTCAAGAGCATGATGGAGCTGAACAGTGATGACGTCCGTGGCCGTGTCGGTGCCTACACCAGCAAGCTGAGGAAGCGCCTGGACAAGGACACCGAGGAGATTCGCAAGTGAGTAGAGTGGTGGCTTCAGACCTAAACTCTCTTCAAATCTGTGTCTCCTGAAACCTGAATGTCTCCTTCTTCTCCACCACCAGCACCGTGGCCACTTACATGGACGAGCTCCAGTCCCGCACTTTCCAGAACCTCGCCACCGTGAGGGATCATGTTGAGCCCTATGTCCAGCAGACCAGTGACACCGCCTCCAAGAAGCTCAGCGACCTCTCTACCATGCTGCAGAGCCAGGCTGAGGTTCTGAGCAAGCAGCTGGAGACCCAAGCCGAGGGCTTCAAGACCCAGCTGGAGGCCACTGCTGAGGAGCTGAGCGCCTACCTGGAGGGCAAGATTGGCGATCTGACCGATCTGCTGTCCCCATACGCCACCAAGATCCGCGAACAGCTTGACGCTGTGGTTGAAAAGGTCAAGGAAACTGCTGCCTAAACACAGACTGAGGGTTTTTAAGAGGGGGTTAAGAGTTACTGATATCTTCATTTAAGCATCTTGTGTTCAAGCTAAAGGGGTTTTATTAGTGAAAGGAGGAAGCATGGATGCTTTGTTTCACAGCGACAGCCTTTCTCCTAGTTTGTTCCTAATCAATTTCCTTTCTCATTGAACACAAGCACCACAGTTAATAGCACAAACAGGAGACAACTATTTGAAATATTCTTTGCTTGTTTACTAAACTGCTTCAGCTGTCAGACGACCACGCCTCCCTTAAAAGTTAGCATCGTGTTTCTTTATACGTTTTGTCTGGTTGTAAATATAACTGCTGTGTTTGAGCCACACAGGCAGGTTCTCCAGCCTGTATCATCCTCTCAACGATCCAAACACACAGGTGTCGCTAACATTTCAAAAATGCACTGAATATGTGATGATCAAAAGTTAAGGGCACATGCCGTACTGTACTGTGTCATTTTTATACATTTTCAGTCGATGCTGAACCACTGAAGCGACTGTGTTTCTTTTTGTGGCTCACAGAAAAAGTGTGAAAGTGTAAAAACTAGTGAGAAAAAGTGTAATGCTGCCTGCCTTCTGTTCTTCTGTGTGAACACACAGTGTCACATGTCACACGTCCACCTGCTGCTCACGATCAGCAACCTGCCTGTGGCTGTGGTGCTCTGAACAGTACTGAGTGAATAAAGAACCTGGGAAAAAGATGCTCTGTTGCCACTGTTTTGTTTTTCTGAACAAAGATGATCAAACTGTCTTGTAATTTGACACAAAAATATGGGTATTCGTTTTTTTAATGACTAATTTCTATGCCCTCTGGTCCATACCACACAGGATTATAAAGAACCACACAAGAAAATTACAGGTATTAATACGTGACATTATAAAGTACTACCGTCTCCTACAGTATACATTTAGAGTTATCCTACCATTGTCCTATAATATTTCATATGTAAACAGCCTCTTTGTGCATCATCCACGTTTATGATCAAAATCTGCAACCAAAGTCTTTCACAGTTGAAACTTTGAAGACATTCTTTAATTCTCTTTGCAGACCCGTGGTTCCCAGACTTTTCACACTCCTGTACCCCTTCAGACGTTTCACCTGCAGTCATGTATTCCCACACAGCACAGTGCTGTTCATGAAGAAGTCCAAGTTCAGGGAACACTCAGAAAACACAAAGACGTGGCCATGAAGAATTTCTGAAGTGAATTCTACTCAATCTCAAATCTGCTCAAAAAATCTTGTCAATCAGCAGTTTGACAAAATACAAGCTTCTTGGCCCCAGCTGTCTGTGTGCTGCTGCTGCTGTATACACACAATTACTCCCTCAGTCAGGTCTACTGGTATTGCTTGATTTCAGATGAAGGATGCAGCATGTGAATAATGTCACATTGTTTCTGTGAACAAAGACCAAACAGAGTAAAAGTTACACACTGCAACTTTAATGTGACAGCTTTAGCTTTTATACCTTTATTTTTGTGTTGATGCATTTTCACAAACATAGTAGCACACAAATACAGTTTTGGGGCAAGTGTGTTGACATGAACATGTCCCTGCATGTCTGCTAGTATCTATCAGATCATTTGAATGCAAGGTTTGAACCATTTCATGCATGTAATACCCTGTATGTAATATCTCCTTATTTAGGTTTTATGAAGTGTAGTTGTATGAGGTATTGCCACCTTTTCAACACTGACATCGGCTTCTGCTATTTACCGTGGACTCATCTGGGAACCACACCAAACGCCATGGAGACAATGTGTGTTTTTAGCAAGCAGAGACACAGGGCCTGCTGTTCTTCTGCTGCCACTAATTTGAATGAAGGATAAAACAAAGAGTGAAAATCAGGCCCTGAAATTCCAAATGAGCACTTTTGGATAGATGCTGCAATGGTTGAACAGCTCCTCTGTGCTGTGATGTAAAACTCTCGGTTTACAGACGACGTTTCCAGGCTGAACATACACTTTTTTTTTTATTAAACCCGAATTATCACAATAATAGTTTTGAATTTCCCATTTTTCCCACGTTAACTGTATCTGCCCCAGCAGAAACACTCTTACATAAGGAAATGTAAAGCAGGTCCAACAAAGAGTGTCATTTATTTTATTCTATTTATTTATGTTTTGGTTAGTGAGTTTGTTTGTTTGCGACACATCTGGAGCAGACGTATGAGCATGATTGTCCTAAACTCAGATAAGTCACTCTCAGCAGGATTTTGTCTTTGAAGTGTGAGGCAGAGACCAGTAGAGGACACCATTTGTCCCTTGTTGTCATCCTCTCCTCGCCGATGACCCCCTTCACTTGAATCTGTGCTGTAGAAGGTACAGCTGTGTTTTCTTTTTTTTGGAGGATTAAAGGGATAGTTCAGGCGTTTTGAAGTGTGGTTATATGAGTTACTGACACATAGTCAGCTCTGACTGCCCACCAACTGGTTCCAGGAACCACTGTAGACAGAAACACAGGGAACTGACAACATGGCTGTCAATGGGGACACACGGCAAAACAGATCTTTACCAAAAGCTCACCAAATAAAATCTATGCTTGCTTGGGTCTAAAAAATAACACTTTGTAATCCACTCACACAACAGTTGAGTTGAGTTGAGTGCTCCCCTGCTGCCTCAACCACTAAATGCAAAGTAGTTTGTGACTTTGTGTGTTGATGGAATTTATGATATTGACTTTGGAGAAACCTCACATGCATCAAGGTCAGGATTTCAAGATGCCACCTTACACACACGGCTACAGTCATACACATGTGTGCACAAAAGACCATGTAGTGAGTTGTTAGGGATTAGTACTTCAACGATACGTTTGCCGACTTCTCAGCCGTCACTCCGCGTTCCAACTCCAGTGTTCCAATGTAAATGGAATGCAGCATTAACTACTTCACACACATTTACCAAAGGCAGCAGTAAACCAGCGACTGCTCCTCCCTCTAAAAACATTGTTTTCCATTATGAACTACTAAAATTATGATTTACACACTTTAATTTATTATAAGATTTAGTTTTGGGAAAACTGAAATGTTATTTTAGGAAAATGGGTCCCAGACTTTGTCATCCTCCTCCTCTTGTGTTTGGAGAGTGCTTAGTTTATTCACTTTTATTTCCTTAGTCACTCAGTCTTGGTCTATTATATCCATGTTTCTGTGATTGTCTACACTGTAATGTTGATGATGATGATGATTGGTGTGGATGGATCTCCAAGGAGATGGGGTGTCTGATCTCTATTTGGTTTGCAGGCAAAACTTGTCATGAAGAAGGTGACTGCTGCATGTCTTCAGATTTTCACTGTGATATAAAAACATGTTTTCCTCTTGTATCTGTGTGAAAGGGCAGTGCATGCAAAGTGAAAGAATGACTAACTCCATGACAGAATGTATTTCCCAAACTGAACTGGTGGTTACTTGGAACCCAGACAAGTGAAACTCCGACGTTAAACTGTTCACTGTTGCAAGGATCAGACACGACCGGTAAAAACAGGAAAACCACAGACATCCTGCTGGTTCAGCACTTCTGCTCCGTCTGTTCTTGTACGTTGTCTGAAGTCTGAGCACTGCCCAGCAACAGAGACATGAGTTCCAGCAAATGATCAGGTGCTGGCTAGCCCATGACTGCTAATAACCCCTCCGCACAAACTCCTGCAGAGATTTTAGCCTCTATCACAACCTTTCTCTTGTCTCCATCCTCTCCCTGCTGTTCAGAACTGGCACACAGCACCAGTCACTGCAGGAGCCTATGGCCAAACACTAAAACAGCCCGTTTATTACAAGCTTGTTATTGCAAATTGGGAACATGCAAGACATGCACTTTCATGCCCAAGTGCCTCCTACAACTATTCAAGAGGATCTTAAATGCACGCAAGCACAAGCTCATACATAAACCCACTGGCCACCTCATGACAAAGGTGAAAGAGGATTAGCCTTTCAGAGAGAAAGTGTGGGAGCAGCTCAGGCAATTGTGGGTCATTCATACATAGCAATAGTCCCTCACTTCATCAGCAACAAAGCTACTTTACAGACAGACTGGTGTGAACTGTCAGAGACAGACACCCCGGCTCTTACTCAGGTCACATTGTAAAGAGGGTTTACTGCAGTTCACTCACTTTATTGCTTTCAGTTGCAAGATTGATCACATCTGTCGCAATCTCCACTTTTGTTGAAACAAAGGAAATCGGCCAATTCTAAATTCAGCAGTAATTAAAAAAGAATTGAGAAGTTGCAGTAAAGCCGCCTGTTTCAGTCTGCGTAAGCCCTTCCACTTCATGCATACGAGATTTGTTGTAAAAAGCATTTTATATTTTAAAACATTTGGATGTATTTTAACCCATGTGGTTGCACTCTTTATTTCTCTTAAAGGTCACTTCTTCTTTTATAAGTTTATAATCAATAATATGATCATCTTAATATTTGCTTTAGGAAAGGAATCACACAAAAGCATTTGAGATTTGCTCCAACGCTGACATTTCACTTTATCTGTAACAATGATTTCATTTAGTCATGTACTGACACCAACACTCGCTTTCATTTTCAAACTTTAGATACATTTTATTTCAGTCAAATATAAAAGTAAATACAGTGTCATATTGTTTTTTTGTATTTAAATAAAGGACTTTAACTCTGACGCCACAGTTACAATAAAACAAATATTATAAATGATTTGTATAAATATGTACAAAAGAGCAAACAAACTGAATATTTGTCTCTTTAGGTTTATCAACACAACAACATAGAAAGGAATAATGAATACATAAATAAAGGTAACTGTTCTACATGCAATTCAACAATCTATACATTAAGAGCAAATCAAGATTCTAATAATAATGAGAAAAAGAGAAACAAGCTATTTAATTGTTTTGTTTCGGTTTGTTGAGAGGGATGAATATTCATTCATTAATGAAAATGTAACAGGAATGTACAGTGAAAACATTTGATTGATATTCGTCCAATATTGCTGTAAGACTAAGGCATATGGCTATCTTTCCAACTCTCTGACCCCAGTAGCTAATTCAAATGAAAATGATTGATATTATTAAAATAAAATCAATAAATGTGTGGTTTTCCAAGAGCTTCTGCTCATTTCATTCCATTCTGGTGAAATAAATTCATTCAATTATTTCTCTCATTCTGACTAATTCTGTATAATAATAATAATAATAAGAATAAGAATAAGAATAATAAACCTGAATATTAATTACAGTGAGGCTGAGGACAAACATGAATTGTTTGACTCATCACTTCATTCGACGGAAAGCATGATAATAACCTGTTGTATGTGTGTGACAACACATCAGGATCAAAGTGTGAACTCTGCTCCTTCTACATCACATCTCACCTTTATCTATCGTCACCACTGTTTCTGAGACTCTGATCCTGGAGGAAAGCAGTTTCAGTTCGACATCATTTATTATTATTACTCAGCTCTAAATGTGCACTGAAGACACGTTTGTGATATTATTGCCAGTGCTTGTCGACTGGCCCACTGGTGGGCATTGGGGGTATTGCAGTTGGGCCTCAGACACTGAAATAAAAGGATTTTATTTACCCAAAACCTAGTCTACTCTACTCCACTTTGTTTAACTCTACTCTAGTGTGATCTATTACACTGTTCTGCTGTATTATAGTCAGCTATCTTCTATTTTATTCTATTCTATTTTATTCTATTCACAGTATTGCTAAATCACAGCTATATGTGGCATGTGGAGTTACTGTAGTGTACTTTTAAAGTACAATATTTTGAAAATGTTTTACTCTACTCTAGCCTACTCGTCCCTGTTTTACTCTACTCTGTTTACTCTACTCTATTCCAGTGTAATGTATTACACCCAACTTCAGTCTGAATTAGCTCTTTTAAAGTACAATATTTTGGACATGTTTTTACTGTAAATATGCAGTTATTTGATTGAAGATTAAATTATTTCTTTTTTGTCAAATATGGGTGTTGGAAGTTTTCTGAAAAACCTCTGCCGTGGTTAATTAAATCAAGGTTTGTAGGATAAAGTGAGAAACTTTTCCAGTTTTATTCTTATTTCTCGTTCTTTCTTTCTCTCTAGAGGAACATTTAAATCAACATGATAGAAAGAGAAACAATTAGAAACAAAACAAAAAGACACAACCAATTATATCAGATGAATGTGTTTAAAATCATTTAATTCTCTGTATGATTTACCTACAAGTGTCTTTTTTGTACACAGTTTAGAAAACTTTTGTAATAAACCAGATGCTTTGTAGGTAAGAGCTGTTAACCTCTGTTATCTTGTTTTCTTTTAAGACGATGTCTGTTATTATGATCCAATGTACCAGGCTATGATAGTGCTGATCAATGAAGGGGGCAGTGTCGGCTGCAGAGTTACCACGTGCTACGTGTTGACTTGAGACCCAGTAGTTTTGCGTCACCCCGCTTCATTTGAACCGGGCTTATAAAGAGGGAACACACGCATACACAGAGACGCCCGCACACATTAGCACGAAACTCGATTCGTTTCTCTCCTCCTGATAAAAGAAAAAAGAAACAGGTATGTTTTTGCATTTTATTCACACTAATGACATGATTGCTGGAACTAAAAACGGCTGTTTGTTGCTGTGCGATTCAGACGCAGGCAACTAAATAGATGGCGCTCCACGGCGCTGTTTAAAAAGTTGGATGTGACTTTTTTTTCTTTCTTTTTTTAAATCAATGTAGGTGAATCATTTAATCAGCCGATGGTTTCAAATGACGACACTTGTGTTTTTATGGAGCTGTCCACTCCCTGTGGTGCTGACGCACGGGAGGAAAACATTGAATTTCTGAACCATAAAAATGAAATTAAACAAAAATACCCCCTCCCTATCTCTCCCCCTCTCTCCCTCCCTCTCTTTCTCTCTGCAGCCAAGATGAGACTGTACCTCGCAGTTGCCGTGCTGATGCTGGCTTTTGTCGCATACACAGGTATGAGGCGCGTCTGATGTCTGATGTGTCATATTCCATTACAAATAAAACGTGTGGCATATTTTAAATACTCATGTTTTCATGATTCCCCCGGCAGAGGCTCAGGATGAGCCATTGGAGGATAGGTTCAGCGCATTCACCGCTCAGGTGGCTGAAATGAGCAGAAATCTGGCCGAGAAGGCCAAGGCAAACGTGCAGGAGTTCCAGAACAGCGAATTTGCAACCAAAACCAAGTATGCGCGCAAAACGCAAAATCATCCACATAACTATTAAACTTGATATGCAGATTTTGACTAACTTTTCCATTTTCATTTCATTTTTCTCTCCCTGCTAAGGAACTGGTTCACTGAGCAGTTCGAGGCTGTGAAGAACAGCTTTAACTAAAGAACTCAGATGTTTCATTTCTGCGCACATGAACTGACTCTGTGAAGTGAAATGCCATAAAAACACACAACAAATAATTATTTTTTTATTTTCTTGTGTTGTAATTCTGTGTTACACTGAATATTTATCATGTGAAGATAATAAGACGTGTTGTGTACAAGGCTGTTTAATGTTTGACAAGAAATAAATGAACATTGCTGGTCTTAAACTGTGTCACCACCATGTGTTATCTATCTATCTATCTATCTATCTATCTATCTATCTATCTATCTACCATAAATCATGCAAACTAAAAAAAATAAAATGAAAACAATCTTCATCAGCTGTTGCTGCACGGCTGCTGCAGTGTTTTCTGCATACAAATGAATGAATGAATTAATAATAGCACCTTTATGAATAAATTCAACTCATAATTTGACACTAGTTGACATAATATTTTATAATAGTAAGTGAATTCAGGTGACATGTCTCCACCGTCCATAGGCAAACCTCCGCCCTCGTCAGACCATGACTGATTTAAAACTGAATGAAACCTATTGTAACATGAAAGCAGACGTTCTTACACTGCACACATATTTTTGTAGTAAGTAATAAAGATCAATATTTACAAGACACATAATCTGCACATGTTGGTTTATAGTTTTGACCTACAATCTCTTTATGGCACATGGAAAACGGCTTCTTTTTTGTCATCACTTTACATTTTCCCTTTAATAAAAAAGAAATCTTTTTTAAACTACACTGAAAGCCAAAAAAAGAGATTCATTATTTCTCTTGCTCTTTCAGAATTAAACCATATACGTACATGTGACTGTTACAGTATTAATGACATCCCTTATCAGAATGCATCTTGTATGTAATCAGGTTGTCAATATTTTCCATATTAATACATTTATTTTGAGACTATAAGAAAATAAATCCACTTGAGGACCAGGACTCGAGGTCCAGGTGAGCTTAGGTATTTGAGTAATAAGTTTGCAACAATTGCACAAGATGTGCACAAGTCACAAATCACCACTGATGAAAGTTATTAAACAAACAGGGACTAAACCCGATCACCTAATTGAAGAAATGCCAGCAGCATTGAACAAATACTTTATCTTTTAGCTGGTACCAAAGGGCAAGTGCCAACATGTCTACTTTGCTTTTCTGGCATTTCACAACCCTCTGGGCTAAAGTCACTGTTTATGCTGAGTTAATGATCCATGCAGTGTCCCAATTCACAGAAATCTGCTCCTGTGAAGAGAACAGGATGGTAGAGGTCAACAGCTGTTCACAAAAGGTCACAGACTGCACCAGTTATGGCCCCAATGCAGCAGAAATCACCTTCACTTTAATTAAAAACAGACGTCATTGTGTATGTACTGCTGAAGTGAAGTGAAAACAACATCATCCTGAGATTTGTATTTCTATTTATTTATTTTGAATATACAGTGCTGTACAAATTTAGCAGACCATCAGTCATAAAATCGAGAAAACATAAATATATCAGGAATCTTTCAAAATATGAATTGAGAGGAGTAAATAACTAGAATTTGATCGTAATTTTGAAAACAATAATAAATTGGATAACAATAATATTATATTTTAGCATTAAAAAGAAAATAAGTAATAATGTAAAACAAATAGTAAAAATAGTAGCAAGCAATAATAGTAAAATGGTAAAAATAATAATATGGTAACAAACAATGGTAAAACCTAACACAAACATAGCAATTTCATTTATTGACCATGTGCATCTGACTTCGCCTCCATAGGTGGCGCTGTATCTCTCTATAAGCTAGTGCATATTGAGTCAGTTTCCTGTTTCCTGTTGACCTTTTACGTCACAGACAAACAAACAGAGGAGGTTAGATGGATGGTGTTGTGGTTCTGTATGTTTCGTACCTGCCGGACATGGTCAGTCCAGAAGTGGTTCTTCCCCGTAGCTTTCACTCTCACTGATGCACATGGTGTTGTCCGTTCTTTTCCGCCAACATAAGTCGTCTCCTTCTACTTCCAGGTCAAAGAACGGGGAGGAAATGATGGTGCATGCGCAGAAGTCTGAAAAACATCTTTAAAATGCACGTAAACGCACTGACTGAAGTCACAAAAAACACATTTGAATTTAGAGGCAGCAGTGGAGCAAAAACTCTTGTGTGTTTCTTGTGTGTCATGATGGAAACATCGAATCGTTATATCGACTTTGATGCGAGAGCGTGAGTGGTGTACAAAAATGATACAAACTGCATTTTCCAATCAGAAAAGGGGGAATATTTTTACAATAGACCCAAACAAGAATACACTTATATGGACAAAAGTATTTGGCCACACCTGTTAACTACTCAATTCAGGTGTTTCAATCAGGCTTTGGGCTTGGCCCTTTATCTCCAGTGAAGGACAATCTCAACACTTGAGCATACCAAAATATTTTGGACAATGCGATGCCTCCAACTTTGTGGCAACAGTTTGAGGAAGAGCCTTTTCTCTTCCAACATGTTTTCTGCCCTAGTGCACAAAGCAAAGACAAGGTTTGACGAGTTTGGTGTGGAAGAACCTGCCTGGCCCGCACAGAGCCCTCAACTCATCCAGCACCTTAGAGATGAACTGGAACAGAGATTGTGAGCCAGACCTTCTCATCCAACATCAGTGTCTGACCTCATAACTGCTCTAAAGAATGAATAGAAACCCTTTAAAATCTTGAGCAAAGTATTCAAAGAAGTGTAGAAGCTCTCCATATTAAAGTTATGTATATGTATTTGAACATGTCATTACCGCCCCTGTGTAATGGTCAGGCGTCCCAATGTTTGTCTCTATAGTGTAGTCCTTATTGGGTGAGCTTTTTATAAAGTTTCATTTTTAGCCACGGTTTAGTTTTCAGTGATCTTGAGTGTCTTTGTCGCAGGCTGTTTAGTCAGCACTGTCAGTACCTGTACTTTAAGTCATGTTTCCACCAAGGGGAACTGTATGGTATGTATTTTATTTGTATTTTCATTAGGAATTGTACCAAAATAACCAGCTCCAACTGTTCCATACCTTGGTATCCTTCCCTTATTGATTTTATTGCTATTTCTTATTGTGTTTTTTATGAATTTTAATTTATTTGAAGCTGTATTATCTCATTTTGAGCCTTTTACTTATTTTGTCTTTTATTTACTCTGTACAGCACTTTGGTCCACTGTGGTTTGTTTAAAGTGCTTAACAAATAAAGTTGGATTGGATTGAAGATGGAGCTGATAGTCAGGTCATTCTCTCTTCATCGTCCACAGTCTCTTCTCATACAAAGTTTGACGTCTTGTTGAGACAAACAGCCACAAACAGCAGAAACAAAAGAGCTGCTGGAGCATTGCAGTCCGTTTGTTGTCGCCGCACCGGGCACAATGCACACCCGACCTATAAAATAAAAGTACTGTTCTCAGTCCAAATGCAAGCCTGACCCAGGACTATACCCATTCCAAGCTGTACCATACTGTACTGTACTGTGCCAAACCAAATCATACCATAATGGAAACACAGCATTATACGGCCACACTTCCAAAAAAAACACCTTTAACACTTTGATGTTACATTTATTGCTTTAGACTGCAGAAGGTTTTAATACATGTACCTAATGAAGCGATGCTTGCACACACATACCCACACACACACACACACACACACACACACACACACGTAATCCTAAACACGCAATTTAAAAACAATGAAAACAATGTCAGCCCAGTCTGTTTAGACAGCTGTGAGATCAGATTTGTGAGCACAGTGCAGTTTTGAACTCTAATCCCATCAGCATCCAGCACAGATCTGTTCTCATTCAGCACAGGCTGCGAGTGCAGAGTCTGAGCAGTAAACTGATCAAATTGATCTTGAGGTGGACTCTGCCCACAGAAGTGCTTTGCTTGACTGAAAATGTTTATCTAAGTCACCCTCCTCCCCCTCCTCCTCCTCCTCTCCAGTCTCCTCTCATCCCATATCTCTGCTGCTGGAACAGAGACTTTGACTGTCTTGTACACCTATCAGCATCTGCCAAATGGCCTGAGATATCTGGACCAATGGGTGTTGGACATTATTTGAACTCAGCTTAAGTAGATTTTTAAAACAATATCAAAATTCCAGGACATGTCTTTGCTGAGATTTTATTGAGGTGGCACAGCAAATCAGCAAGAGGGGGAAATAAAGTGATCACACACTGTATGTAACCGTTGAAACCAGTGACCTGCAGCTCTTATGTGATTCCGATCGAATTACACAACACAGATTTTTGCCACCAGAATCACATGGAAATCAGGAAGAGTTCAGATTTTATCAATAAAATGGCGTGCTGATACAGAGAGGGGGAGAGAGAAACAGAAAAAAGTTATGGTCACGAGATCAGGACCAATGTTTACCCTGTTGAGGTCACCTAATACAAATAAAAAGCCTCAATAACACGTTTTTCCCCTCTAAAATCTCAGGTGGCCAGAGTGGAACGGAAAAGGTAGAATATCGCTTTGCATATTTGTGGTTTATGAATCCGCTGTTATAAAACATGTCGCACATTTGGTTTATTTGTATGATGATATTATCGTTGACTGTGTCTGTGGCAGATGCGTGACAAAGCTTTTGTATTTGGTGTCATCTTATTGATGCAAGGTAAGATTCCTCTTCACTCTGTGTTCCTTACTTTCTTCCATTTGCTTCGTCACTGACACTGATCGTCTTCCTCTTCAGTGTGTGGGACACTATGGGCTGAAACAGCAACTCCAGAACCAGAAGTGTACTCTTCAGGACTTCTGCAGAGTCTGATGGACAGGGCCAGGTATTTCATGAAAACGTGGCGGACCTCGGGGGCAAGGGTCGCTCTAGTTATTTGAAAAAATTGTTTTTGCTTGTGTACTCACCGATGTGTTTTATGTATCTTGTTGTTCATTTGTGTACTTGTGGCATTTCATAGGGAAGCCAATGCTAAAGTCCAGCAGGCCAAGGCTGTAGCTCTAGAGTTTGTTGGTGCCTACTATGAAGATCACATCCAGCCAGTGAAGGACAGCTATGCTGAGTGGGCCTCTGACATCAGAAACTCCATGTGGGAGAGCATGTGGGGAACTGGACCAACCAACGCAACTATGGCATCTTAAAAGATGCCATAGTTGGAAAAGCTAACAATAAACCAATGTTCTTGACACACATCTCATTTGTAATTCTTACCACTGAGCGTTGAAGAGCACTCAAAGCTGCTTCACACTCACACACTCATACAGTGCATCCACGTTCAGTGCATTTTCTATCACACATAATTCTGACCCATTCACACGCTGCCAGCGCAGACATCATGTAGACAAGCAGAGCAGGGAATCAAACCCACAACCTTCCAGTTGAAAGACGAATCCCTCTTTGTTAATTGTGATTGGGTGTCGAGCTGCGACTGCATGTGTAACTTAGGTCGGAACAGAGTCAGACTCAATCTGCACAGTTTCAGCCCCAGGGTAATTAATACCTGGATATTATAAACACAGACGAATTAGACCACAATGACAAAAACCTGGCAACGTCTTTTTAAAGGGAAAGCTGACAATAAACTAAAAGTCTTCTCACACGTCTCATTTGCAGTTCTTACCATCAGAGTCAAAGATTTGATAGCTGGGCTGTTTTTGCTCGCATGAGGTCAACACTGACACTACTTTCACAGAACAACCTGAGACAGAGACACATGCTAACACAAAATAATAAAGAATTATTGTGTGAGTTTGACTGACTTTGGAGTTTTAAAATCCATGGAAACATGTTAGTCAGTTAAGGCCCTGGTATACTTCCACACACAAGCCACATCGCATGGTATACTCACGCGTCAGCGTCCTGTAGTATCTGACGTCACCTGCGCGTGGCAGTACTAAGTCTGGACGCATTCCTACCAACGAAGAAGAGAACGATGCTACAGCTCCCTCGGACACGTCTGGTCGTCGGGCAGGGGAGTCGGGGTGTCAGCTGCTACAAGGCTCGGATGACTTTCCTTGGCGACTACGTCTTCTGTTGTCCAAATGTTTTTCCTGCTTGGTGACCGAAAGTTTACCTCAAGTCATTGAGTTTCCTAGAGTCACACTGACACAACCAGATAATGCACTGTACTGCATGACTTAAGTTGGATCAGAGTTGGAGTCAAGCTGCATAAGTAAGTTAATACGTAAGTTATTGGGTGGTGGAAAGACACGGAATGGCACTCAACATGCTAACAATTAGGAAACCGCCTTGTACTAACCCTCACCTAGTATAGCCTGGGCACACACTTCAGTCAATACAATGACTCCTCAGTTCTTGGCTCAACTGAACTGTGCATGGAAACGAACGAATACGGCTGCTAAAAGAGACACACTTCACAAACGGCTGACCTAATAAAATCTACGCCTGCTTAAGTCTACGAAGGAAAACAATGCTGCATTCCATTTACGTTGGAACTGGGAGTGATGTCACTCAACCCCAGTTCCAGTTGCAAAGTCAGACAATCACGGACGCAAACATGCTGTATAACGCCGGACGTGATTTATTTATTTGGTTTTTGTAGCTTCTGGTGGTTAAAATCTACAACTAAGGGAGAAGGAGACATTTTCAGCAAAAAAGAGAAACAAGAAATGTCTGATTATCAATCACTGTCTGTGTCAGGGAGTACGGGTGAAAGGTGAAGGCAGAAAAAAACCCCCAGCATGCATTGCTCTGGGGTCAGCACAGTGTGTGTGTGTGTGTGTCTAGACAGGTGCTTGGTTGATTGACCTGCTGACCATCCGACTCTGACTGGCTTTCACAGCCCACTCATTAGTTGATCTAATCAAGAGTGTCTTTTGTTACAGCAGATGATAACACACACACACACACACACACACACACACACACGCTACTTTGAATGAATGCATTTATCTGTGTAGTCATTTGCCCAGAGAGAGGTGTCAATCACGGCTGTGCAAATACTGGACTTGTGCAGAGTATCAGGAGGTCGCGAAGCACATGGATACAGATAAAACCCACATTTGAAGGTGTGTTGCATAAGTCACTTCCACATACAGTATTTTAAACGAATATCGTGTACAATGGACTTTGTTTAGGTGGACATGTGTGGGTGTGTGTGTGTGCGCGGGTGTCAGCTCATCAGATGACGTATGTTTGCCGTCCCTCCCTATATCATCCTGTCCAGATGTGAGGTCTGAGTTACAGACAACTCGCTTTCAGAGAGGACTGTCACTTCTTGGATCTGTACGTCCAACACCACAGCAGGTAGCCACTGCACTCTCCTCTCCTGAAGCTACTTTTCACTTGTTGCATTTATTTATATTTGAATTTTGCAATTTTATCCTGAGAGTAATATTTGAGAGTTCAGCTTAAACGTTTGTGCTTGTTGTTGTTTTTTTTGTTTTTTGCAGAGATGAATGCAAAATACATGTTGGCTCTGGTCCTCGCCCTGCAGGGTAAGACAACATTAGTACAAATGTATAAATGACACTTTTAACTGAAGCTTGACAAATTAACATTTAACTCATCTGCAATGTTTTGACATCCACAATATTATTATTATTATAATAATACTAATCAAAACTGCTACTTTTGGCCTGAAATTCACTCACACACACACACACACACACACTAAACCTGTAAGCTATACAAGACTTCATTCCACAAAGCCAGCTGTTAAAAACTTTTCCTAAATGTTTTTGTTAAAATGACATTGATTTTTAGCGTAATAATTGTACCATTCTTATTCCATTCCAGTCTCCATGAGCCTGTGTGAGGCTCCTACACCGTCGGACGAGCTCGCCAACAAGTACCAAGAACTGAAATCTAAGTTCTTTAGTAGGTTTATCAACGCTTACAACAAGGTGCAGGAAGCTGCCGCCCCTCTGGTGGAGAAGGTTGAAGGTAACCAGCACGGACAGGCCGCCAAGACCTACATCGAGGATCTGCATGCCAGCCCGAGGGTTCAGGCCTTTGTCAAGATTGCCAAGTGAGTGTTCAATCCCCGAGAAGGTCGTTCATCATCTCAGCTGCAAATTTTAATGTCCATCCATCCATTTTCTGCCACTTTATCCTCTACAGGGGTGTCCATTTCATTATTATTTCAGAAAATATAACATACAAAGGCAAAAAGGTCTATTTTTATGAAGATAATATCTTTAAATAATCTGTCCTTCCTTGTTCTGTGCAGAGCTCTGGGTCAGGAGGCCGTCCCACTGGTGGATACTGCCCGTGCCTCAGCTCTCGGTGCATACGAGCAAAATCTGCGTCCCCATGTTGGCCCGTACCTGAACGACATCATCGACTACATCAAGGGATACCTGGACGTCCTCATGCCTGCCGAGTAAAGGAGACCATCCGGATCAGGCCTCAACTCAGCTGCAACCTGCTATAGATGATAGCTCATATAGAAACTACAGCAGTTTAGGGCTGAGAAGAGCGATGCACAATTTGAAATACAGTTTTTGTGTGGTGGTGGTGGGGGGGGGATTGGTTTTTTAGCCTCCTTTTATTCAATATCTTTGCCAAATCAAAGCAGGGCATCATGGCACCACCTATGCAAGTTGTGCATGTACAGTATTTTGTGTTTCGTACACTAACCATTAAAGTCTGTGTGTGACTGTGTATGTACAGAATGTGTGTGCGTGTGAATGTGTTCAATAAAGACAAGTGGAAACTATTTGAAATGTGCTTTGTCGTCAAGACACTGAAGGCTTATTCCCACAATTCACGGCCAAATGATTTACTGTGTAATATAATTATACTTTTAATTCAGTGGCAATGCTGCACACTGGCTCCTTGTCACATAACTGCATCAAACATGATGGAACCAGTCAATCACACACTGATGATAAGACGTGAGTCATAGATTTGAAAGTCCATTTTCATCATGTTTTGGATTACAAACTCACTGTCTACCCTTATTTTATATATGTATATGTATATATATACATATACATATACATATACATATATATATATATATATATATATATATGTATATATATAGATAGATAGATAGATAGATAAGTCCTCCAGATGTCTAATTTTCTTCTTTGATGAAGGGACTGAAAATTGTTGTCACAGTTATCTATCTCAATGAAACACAGGGCACTGGGGCATTTCTTTCATCCCATGTTGATACATTTTTCCCAGTAAGCCAGTTCTGATTCTTCAGAACAGCTTTCACTAATTTTACACACTCTTGTCATTTTGATTAAAAACACAAATATGATTCCTCGGTGTAATAATAGCGCCTGTAAGGCTCGTTGACGACCGTGCAAAATCATCTGGATTTGATCGGAACCACAAGCTCTCTGTGTGTTTGTTCGCCGCCGCTGCACACAGCTGTCGTCAGACTGACCTGAGCAACATGACACGTGAACCTGGATCACATGACCCGGCTCAGCTGTTTGCTCAGGACTCTAAGGCAGGGGTCGGCAAGAAGCTTTTGGACTTGGGCCAGATTATCATATCATTACAAAGCAAACTCTTCTAAACCATCCAATCTTGTACAAAAAAGTCTACTAAATGTATCGTTTAAAAACTAAACTAAAAGTTACCACCGACTGTGTTGCCAGTCAGAGACATACGTGCTCATGTGTGAGTGGCCTGGTGATAAAGTGGACGTTGTCTTTACCATCAACTTGTAAGAAAGACACAAATGTGTGTGAGATTCAGATAATACCATTTTAAATAAAAAATATTTTCATACAGTTAAAAGTTATTGTGCATCATTTGAATTTCGAGAATTCCTGCTACTGAATCTGATAGTTATTTTATAGACATTTACTCCCTGAACTATCCATGATGAACAGCAGTGTTTTTTTATATTTCTCAAACCTAACACATGTCAGTTAATGCAACAGAATCAATTAGAGTTTTCTGTCAGGTCACATTTTTCTGGACTTCTGGATTAAGTTGTAGTTTTTAAGCAAAGTTCAGCAAAAATGTTTTTTTTTTTTTTTTTTAAATCTGATTTTTAAAATCTAAATACTAGAATAGTGATGTCGGAACACCACTTTTGGCCGACAGGTCACCAGTTGCTGACCACTGCTCTGTAGCTACTTTATATTTACTTACTTAAACACCCACATAAAAAAGAATGTTTCACAGTATGTCACAATATGTATGTTATTGTGTACATTCTCTGTGATTTCTCTGCAAAATACATGTATATTATTCACATGCCGTTTCAAGTTTGGTTAAATAAAGCAATAACAAAATGTGGTTTAGTGAAATGCTCTACCACGGAAACGTTTGAAATTATTAACTAGAGGCAAATATTTATTGTCAACATGCAAATAACAGTTTAGAGATAAAGTGTAGCAAGAAAGTTTCAGTGTTTGACCACAAACGACTCTACAACAACAGTGTATAGATATTATAACGATGTTTATGTCCCTGTTGTTACCACATTTCATTTTTGGTCTGCCATAACAACATGTTTAAAATCATTGTACATTCTTACTGCACCTTATTACATATGTATATTTACATATGTATATTTAAACTTACATTTATACTTATATTTATATATATATGTAAATAATTTCCTACTTTTACTTACTTGTATATTGTTTGTTTGTTTTTTATCTATTGTTGAGCTGCTGTAACGCCGTTTTCTCTCCACTGTGAGATAAATAAAGCTATCTTATCTTATCAAACACTGTTTTAAACAGAAGTGTGTGTGAGTCTGTGACACACACACACACACACACACCCAGGCAAACACACATTACTTAAAATGGCAAAAATCAAAGATGGACAAAAAACTCAGAATAGCAGCAGTTAAAAACAGTCGGGCAATTTGTGACGGACATCCTGACTTCCCACTTGAGTCAGACATTCATTCTAGAGCTGACACAATGACTCAACTAATCGATTATTAATCGATTACTAAATTAATGGTCAACTATTTTGATAATCGATTAATCGGTTTGAAGCTATTTTCACGATTAAAGGAAGATTTCTGATTGTTTCAGCTTTTAAATGTGAATATTTTCTTCAATTCTTTGCTCCACATGACAAAAATCACTGAATCATTTTGGTTTGTGGACCAAACTAGATGTTCAAGAACATCATCATTTCAAGCTTTGACAAACACTGATCGACATTTTTTAATAAATAATCGTCAGTTGCAGCTCTAATTCATTCATTCATTCATTCATCGTCTCCTGCTTCATCCTTCACATGATCCCGGCTGATACAAACCGCCCCTCGCTCTCTCATTCATGCCCATGCTCACTCTTTAGAGTGTGCACTAAACTTCTGCACATTTTTGGACTGTGGGAGGAAACTGGAGAAACCTTTTTTTTTTTTTTGCTGCACGGCAACAGTGCGAGCCACATGCTCCACCGTGTGACACTTGAGTCAGATATAGTGGGGAAAGGATAGTAGTACAATCGAATGGGGGCGGTTTCTGCATGGAAACGCACGTATGAATATGACTTTGTTCCATTTCTCTCTGTCTCTGTGTCCTCATCTCGCTGGCTGCAGGATACAGATCCAGTTTCAAGGCTATTATTATTATTATCATTAGCAGTGAAAGTATTTCCTTAATTATTATCCTATGATTAAAATTGGTATCAATTACAGTTTTTAGCATAAAAACCATTGCAGGACTATGAAAATGGAACAAATGATTGTTTAGAAATGACTTGTTTAAACATATAACATATATAACATATAAGACACAATCGTATGGATTGTGTCTTTCTTCTGTCTCCACCTCATTGTCCTTTCTCTCCCGCTTTCTGTCCCCGACCTCTCCTCTGTCCCCCATCTTTTCCTTTCACCCCAACCGGTCGATGCACATCTCTGAGATCAGAGATAATGTACGCTGTGATTTGGCGCTACACAAATGAAATTGGATTGATTTTATTCTGTAATTGGTCCTGACTCAAACTGGACTCTTCCACACTTACTTTGACACTTAAACTGTTTAACTGACCTCAGTTCCTGTATTTGGTCTTAACCCTTTTAGCACCATAATAATAGATATATTTATTAAAACGCCTGGTCTTTTTTGTCTATTTTTGTCAATAATTGTGTAAAAAAAAATGCCCTTTGAAATACACATGCGCCACGGTGTCACCGGTGATCCCCGTGGTAGTAAAAGGGTTAATTAGAGTTGTTGTTATATTGATATCGTTAATGTGACTGACACAGCAAAATATCTTTGGTTAGAATTTAATATTATTATATTAAATATTATTATTATTATTATACTATATTATAATATTATTATAATTCATAATTCTTACAGGGCAATAAACGGCCAAGCTGAAAGGGAAACTGGGTTGTAACTAGAGGGTTGTCAGTTTGAGTCCCCGGCAGGTCAAGGGCTGGGGTGCCCCTGTGCAAGATATCCAATCCCTAGTGCCGATCCCAAGTCTGGATGAATGTGATGGTTGCATCAGGAAGAGCGTCCGTCGTAAAAATCTCTGCCAAATAAAATATTCAGATCATCTCCCGAGAGCGGGAGAAGCTGAAAGAAAATAAATAGTCAATAATGTTTGTGCTCTGGATTTAATCTGACATGCAAATATCTTTGCAAAAAAAATCTGCTGTTTCTCTAACTCAGCTTCGACTCAAATATCTACACAGGAAGATCGGGGGGGAAGCTGCTGTTTAACTGTAATCTAGTTGTCCTATATATTTCATAACCTGAATTAGCCCGGATGACGTGTTCGTCACACTCTAGACTTCTTAATCTTCATCTTATAAGGACTTAGGACTATTGAAGTGTGACATGAAAGCATCACCTCTGTTACGCAAGGAGGAAGAATCTCCCTGTGGAGGTTGTGAACCGGTGTATGTGTGAGTGTATGTGAATCAGTGGAATCGGAAAACCTTGGAAAAATCGTAGAATTCGTAGGAAATGTACCAACATGGCGTCGTCAGCCACCCACTCCATAAACATTCAGCCTACGCGCTTTATAAAATAAATATTGATGATTAAACCACTAATGTGCTCGTGAGGGTGTTTAAATCCCACTTTGAAGTTTCATTGACTACGCTGGTGTTTATCGGCCGACAGTGTGTGTTTTCATCAAGACACAATGTGACACTTAATCCCACAAACACTCAGCGGACAACAGTGTGGGTTTATCTCCCACTGAGTGCACTTTGGCTCCAGGAGCGACAAGTCAACACATTTACTCTGCACATTGTATAAATAGGCCCCGCAAACAGGGCTTCTTTGTTTTCTTCATCACAGTCATTTGTGGAGAGGGATACAGTGAGTACTGACACTTTTCATTTCATTTACAGGGAGAGTGAAAACCCTTCAGATGTCAAGAATTGTATCGTTAGCACTGGAATGTTTTATTTCATGGAAGGAGAGCAGATTGAAAACTATGACGAGGTGAATATTAAAAGTCTCTTCATCGTCTCTCCTCACAGATTTGTCACGATGAAGAAGCTGTTGGTCGTGTCCTTGCTCGTTGCACTCCTCGCTCTCGGTAAGAAATTCAGAAATGTTTTCCTGATAAACACGACTTAGCTTTTTAATGAATGCTTTGATTTTCCTGCACAGGTGCTGAAAGCTTCCGTGTGCCGAGACAGGCCGCGGAGGAGGATCAGGGAACTCTGACCAAGATCACAGATCAAATCAAGACCTGGTATCAAGGCACTGTCGACACGGCCAGTGACTACCTGGACAACATCAAGGGCCTGAAGCTAGAGGAGAAGGCAAAGTAAGAGATTTGAAATCTGTTCAATTCATCAGTGTGGTCTTTACATTTGTTTTTAACTCTTCTCTTTCTGTGACAGGAATCTGTACGATGACACCACCACAGTTGTGACCACCTACGCTGGCATAGTGCAAGATCAGATTTACCACATCTTTTATTCACAGCATTAAACACGATAGTTAGAGTTAGCTGCAGTGACTCACAGAGAGAAGACTTGCTCTGACCTCACGTCACCTCACACAAACATCAACACCTCAAACAGCATCATCCCATATGATGCAGTGACCCTTGACCCTGAACTGCTGGTAAACAAGGGACTTTTACAAACGTCTCTGTGTGAGTCAGACAGAGAAATGTAATGATGTGCCGCCACCTACTGGTGTTTCTGTTCCATGCTTCATGGTCATCTCACTTCTGAGTAAATTAAACTATTTGTATCTTGAAATAAAATATTTATACAAAATAAAACAGTGTGTGGTTGATGAATTGCACTTGTTTTTATCATTTTTTTTAAATTTCTCCTGTGTTTGTGTGTTTTTGCTTTTATCCCACTGGTACAAAGGCTCTCGTGTTTACATCTGTATGAATCTGCAATGAAGCGTCAGCAACCAAACACAGGCCTGCAGTACAGTGAATAATAGATAAACAGACAGACCAAGACTGTGAAGTTAGTTTTGTGGATCCTGACAGGCAGAGGTCCAAGAAGAGCAGCTGAGTCGTTGCATGAGTCGACAAAATGTGACTCTCCTCACAAACAACAGCGATACATTTGCTTTCAAGTCTCATCGTGTGCTGTTGTTTGCACCAAAGACTGAGCCACAGGAAAATCATCTACACAGAGTGTGTCCCCTCGCAGGGATTGTAGATTAGGACACAACCTACATTCATTCATTCATCGTCCTCCACATGAGGGTCACCGGGCCGCTGGTGTCAAACCCAGCTGTCAGTCCATCACAGGGCCACACAGGGACAAACAACCATTCACTCAATACAATACAATACAATACAATTTTATTTTTACTGGCCAATCTAGATTTGAGTTACAGAGCCCTGATTTATTGGAGAGTGACCAGTTTACAAACATCAATACAAAAACAAAAAATCAATACACTAGAAAATGTTTTGCAGATTCTTGTGACCTTTTATTTTGTCTTTATATCTGCTGGAGACCAAGTTTCCTTTCCAACTACAACAAAATTAAACATCATATTTGATTTGACATAAATAATATCTTACATTTTTTTTAAATTTAAAATAGATTTTGATGAATTTGGTCATTGTAAGTAAAGTGCATGGAGTTTGCATGTTCGCTCAGTGTGTGCATGGGTTTTCTCCAGGTTCTCCAGTTTCCTCGCTCATAAACTCTTCTGCTGTGCCTTTTGTTAAGTTTGTGCAACTTAATTAAACCTGAACCATAAAATTAAACATTTAAACTTTCTGATGGAGGCAGCCCGAAGCAGTGGAGACACTTGCTCCCGGAGGATTAAGTAAGTAAGTAAGATGGAGGCAGCAGTGGCCCTGTGTTCCCTGATGGACTTTGGTGCAGGGAGTGAACGGTTGTGCTTGTGTTCTTTGCATTTCTTGATATGAGACATATCATTATTGCTGGTAAATACAGTTTATGTTGCCATTGATTTGTTTCATCTACTTCATCTACAATGTTACAGTTCTGATGAATCTTGTCCCAGATCCTGATTTCGTGTAATTCTATGAAGACTTGAGGAGGAAGAAGACTTGAGTGCAGACTGCAAAATCCTAACACTGTGGTAACATACTGACCTAATATTAACTTTCCAGCAGCGAGAGTCATATTTCCAGCCTTATCTCTTTTATTGTTAGTCTCCTGTGTCTATAGTGATACAGAGGCTTTTATAATATGGTCCATTGTTGTTAGGGATTCACACTTTATAACCATAAAACAGTTTTAATATAATCCTCTATCAGCCTGAACAGACTGTGCACAGCAGGTCTGTTAATCTTCACAATATAAAAACAACATATGCATCACTAGAAATGCAAAAAAGTTAAAAAAGTTAAAGTTACAGGGATAAAATTGTTCCTCTCTGAGGGGAAAAGGAAGTGTTCTGCTTACTTTGAATTTCACAGGTAGATATTTACAAAAAAGTGCATACTTTCTGCAGAGGGAGTCTCTCAATCAAACAGTAAAAAAGACGGGGAGCAGCGTGGGATCATGGGAATTGTTGTCTTGTTTGGCTTCGCTGGGCATTTGCACTTTACAGGGAGAAATATGTTGGAAGAAATATGGATTTCTATGGATTTAAAAATATATAACACCGGTCTCATCATTCTTACATCCTGTATTATATACTATATATCCCTGTGATTGGCCTTTTAGTCGGTTTGTTTTCATTGTTGTTTCTGATTGACCAAAACAACTTTAATGATGGGATTCATTCAGTGTCTTCTACCAACTTCAAAATATCCCGTTTTCTTATATTATTTTTTGGTCAAAGGCCAGGGGCTGGAACTGAGGAACATGTGCAGAGCACCTTGGTCAGTTTGGGTCCGGTAATAATAATTACTCAACCTCCAACTGCATTATTTGGGTGTGTGACTGTTTACATGTGATTTAAGGTATTGGCATTGCAGGGCATTGCAGGTGGGACATAAATCTTACTTAGTTTGTTCATGTTAATGATTTTCTTTACCCACTGGAGTAAAACATGGAGTTCCACAAAGTTCGGTTCTTGGATCTTTTCACCTTCAACATCAAAAAGCACGACCTACATTTTCATTGTTATACAGATGACACACAGTTATACATTTCCACTGAAGTCTTATGACAGTAATGGAGTTGTAAAGCTCCAGGAATGTCTCACAGACATTAAGACCAGGACGACACAGAACTTTTGACTTCTTAACGCTGAGGGAACTGAAGTTATGGTCCTCGGCCCTCAACATCTGAGGGAAGCTCTACTTGAACACTTCGTCTCCCTGGATGACATCACCATGGCATGTAAATGTGATGTTTTGTTTGTAGTCTGCTGAACTTGTGATGTGAGGGTCTAAGGACAGAAGGTCTAAGGACAGAAGGTCTAAGAACAGAAGGTCTAAGGACAGAAGGTGTCACTTGTTGAACAGACTGTAAAACCCTTTGAGGCAAATTGTGATGTTGGGCTATATAAATAAAATTGACTTGACATGAAGATACTAAAAAGATACTTGTCTGTGCACAGTGGAGTATACAGTGTGGAGCCTCATTGCAGTGTGCACCCAAGCGGGACATAGTAGAGAATGAAAATGTCAAATTAATTAAATAAAATAATTTGTTTTTGTATGAAAGTTACAGTTTTAAGAGTAATTTCAAATAACTTGTGAATGTAAATATCAGCTTGTGTTCTTTATCTGTATTATTTAAGCTCTCTTTCTTTTTTTTAAACCACTAATTCATCGGCTGCAGCGTGACCTTCAGCCTGCAGCTACTCCGCTGTCTCACACAATTGTATTGAAGAAAAGGATTTTCCCTCTCACAGGTGATTTATAAAGCTCTCCACACACGCTGTAATACATTTTAATGAACAACAATGGGGGAATGTAAACCAGAATAATATGCTGTGGGTCAGCAGTGGAGTCAGTCAGGGAACCAGGGCTGCCTAACTATTTATTTGTTCTTAATTTCGATAAATTGCCCTCAATATTTCATATATCACATGTTTAAAATTCTATTATTTTGCATTTATAAAGTCCATACTAACAAAGTCAAGTGACTCTGGCCAGTGCATCTTGATAGGGAAGTAAATGGGTGCAGAGACAGTTACTTTATGAGCTCGACTTTTACATTGATTTGATTATTTCATATCTGAAGCAGTGCCATAAACCTGAGATAACTCAGTGTCTACGTCAGAAATTTTAATGGTCAAGGTCAAAACACAGCAATGGAAGCAACACATCGAAAGAGAGGAGGAACAATAAGAACCCATTCCAATAAGAATAATAGAAAGTAAATAAATAAGAATTAAAAAAAGACTGGTATTAAAAGCCAGAGCAAATAAGGAGGTTTTCAGCAAAATACTTGAACCTTTGATGGTCTGGGCAGCTGGAACACAGTCAGGCAGACTGCTCCACAGTTGGTGACCTGACACAGAAACAGACTGTGTCCCCTGGAGTTAGGAATATTCCAGAAGCTGCCGAGCTGCAGACCTCAGTGCTCTGCTGGAACATGAAGGTGCAATAACTTAGTCAGATAGTGACACAGAGAAGCAGCATTTTTTTTCATTTATTTTACAATGAACAAACTATTTTTACAAGTTACATTGCATCTTTAGTAGCATACACAACAATCATTAGCTGTTTGATCAAAGGGTGACACCCACTGTCTCATCCTTATCTGTGAGACTCATAGTCACAAAATGATGAATTCATTATACAACACACGATTAATGGGATTAAACAAGATGTTTAAATCAGCCCAATGAACACATTAACATTGTGAGTCTTGGTGTTGGTGGTATTTAGGTGTCAGATGAACTGGATACAGTTTACAGTTCATTTGTGTTTCTGCTTATTAAAGAACATTGATGAGGCAGCTCTTCTCGTCTGACTGAGCCGCTCTTCCTTGCACGTCCTTGCACAGGGGGTGGAGTGGCTCAGTGGTTAAGACCGATGCCCTGTGTGCAAAGACTTCATGGTCGCAAGTTCAACTCAATTACTCAATTCCCTTGTAAGTCGCTTTGGATAAAAGCGTCTGCTGAATGACATGTAATGTAATGTAATGTAATCCTGCACTCCTTCAAGGGCATGATGTGACTGTGGTGGAGAGCATCAAGCAACACAGTCGTGTCTTCTTTAATGCAGAAAACTGAAGTTTGTGTTGCTTTATAAATTCCCCCACTTTCTTGTACCAAAGTCCACAGTGAAAATCTATGTTTTTAACTCACAGGGACACGAGAGCTGAGGGTTTACTGCTGCCTCTTTTAGTTATTTAGTTGTCACTGAGGTGAATCTGAATACACTGATACATTTTCACTTACTTGTGGATACAGTGGCTCAAAAACTGCTGTGTGCTCTGACGTAGAATCTTAGCTTCTGTGTATAGCAGTGGAATAAAATGATAGTTATATTCTTAAGACACACACACACACAGCCTCTACCTTCTGTCAGTCACATTTCAAATCACAATCAATACTGAACTGAAGGAAAAATGACATCGCAAACCAAATCACAATCGCCGTCAGAAAAAGTGCAATTTGCCTAAAATGCTAATAATGGATCAATATAAACACAATTGGTATCACCATTATGGTGTATGATCAGTTTCAACCCCATAGTGATATGAAGTTTAAAGGTGGAATAGAAAAAATCTCACTAATAGCATGCTACTGTATATCGTGTTTATCTAATTTATAAAGCAAAGTTTAAAAAAAACTGTATTTTTACAGTGTTTCTACACACAATAACCTTTATTACTAAAAGTCTGAAGCCTTTCTTGATTGAAGATTTCCTTTCTTTATCAGCTGCACATATTATCTTACATGTTGGCTTGGAAATAACATTGGCTTGGAACAAGAAGCGTGCACCACCATCTTCTTTTAAGATTTGAGTCACAGTTCTGGTTAATGTGTGATTCTGAACAGCAGGTGCGCAAAAAAATGCTCATCAATATTCCGCTTCCTGCAGCTCCAACAAGGCAAAAACAGTGTTGAACTATTTTAACAAGAGCTAAAAATGTCTTTCTTTAATCAGTGGAGTGTCTAATTGCCTGTCAAACTGCCAAGTCAGTGATTTAGACTAATTAAATGTGGGAGACCTTGAAAATAGCATTTATTTAAGGTTGAAAGCTTATGCTTCACCAGTGCAAGTGGTGGATGTGATGCATGAAATGCATGAAAATGGAAAGCGGGAAGGAAGGAAGCCTTTGTCAGAGAGTGTCAGCGTGAAGCGTGATGTTTTGAATATATCACATGGACTAAATTGTATTTATATTATAAATTCAGTGGGGGAAAGAATCAGAGGAATGTCTGAAGTGTATCACTGTGCTTGTTTATGATGATCAGACTTGTGTGAATATATTACCTGTGGCTCTGTTACACTGCACGGTGAGTTTACACACACAGCCCACAGGAAGTGCAGATTGGTATTTTTCACCTGTCACACATTTTAATATGTTGCGTCTCTCTTTCCTCATCCCTCCTCCATGAGTCATTCGATTTTCATTTCACTTGCAGTCACACATTTGCACGCTTCTTTCCAGAAACAACCACAAAAGAGCAGCTTGTTTTAACCCCGTCTCTTCAGAATAATGGTTCTGAAATGGCTGCAGCGACACAGCGAACCCACAACCTACAGATGCCAAACTCAATTACTGAGAGGGTCGAAATTAAATACTGTGTCCACGTTGAGGGCCACACAAGGTCAGAGAAGATTCAATTCAGAACAGAGCAAGTATATAGATTAAATGAGGAAACAAATCAGTGATTACATTTGAAATTAAATGTGTCATGTTAAGATATATTAGTGAATGCAATGGAAACTTTTTTTTCATAAAATTAGGACATAGGAAAAACTAAATTATGACACAATGGATATTTACGGGTAAATTATTCCATTCATGTAACAATTTTTTTAAATTATTTTGACATAAAAAAATAACTTTAAATATATCAGATTTAAACCTGCTAATCAATCAATTACTCATAAGTGGGACAAAGAGAAAGTCAGCATGTGTGTGTGTGTTCTTGTACGAGTAACAAATACCAAATAAAACCAAAAATAAGCCATAGGGACATTTTGTCTGGTCTTCACAACTTTAAAGAACTGCTACAAGCAGAAGGTAGAGGAACACTTCTCCGACTCCGACCCTAGACGCATGTGGCAGGGCATCCAGGCCATCAGTGACTACAAACCCAGCAACTCCACCCCAATAACAACAGATGTCTCCTTCCTGAACGAGCTAAATCACTTTTATGCTTGTTTCAATAGAGACAACAGGGAGACCATGACAGGACCCCCTGCAGATGACCGGCCTCTCTCACTCACCCCCACAGACGTCCATGCTGCACTGAGCCGCATCAACACCCGAAAGGCTGCTGGTCCAGATGGCACCGCCGGGCGTGTGCTTAGGGCATGTGCGGAGCAGCTTACAGGGGTTTTTACGGACATATTTAACCTGTCCCTCGCCCAAGCAGCTGTGCCAGCAGGCCTCAAAGCTACCTCCATCGTCCCAGTGCCGAAACACTCCAGCCCAACGTGCCTGAATGACTATCGCTCTGTAGCACTCACACCCATTATTATGAAGTGCTTTGAGCGACTGGTCCTGGCACACATGAAGAACTGCCTCCCACCCACACTGGACCCTTACCAGTTTGCCTACCACAGCAATAGGAGCACAGAAGATGCAGTCTCCACCGTGCTGCACTCTGTGCTCACACATCTGGACAACAATAACACCTACGCAAGAATGCTGTTTGTTGATTTAAGCTCAGCTTTCAATACTGTCATCCCCTCCAAGTTAAACACCAAACTTGGAGACCTGGGCTTCAACACTTCCCTCCTCCACTTGATTACGGACTTTCTGGCCAACAGACCTCAATTTGTTAGGTCAGGACACTCCTGCTCCAGCACCATCATACTCAACGCAGGCGTACCACAGGGCTGTGTGCTGAGCCCATTCCTCTACTCCCTCTTCACCCACGACTGCGGGCCTGTACATGGATCCAACAACATCGTCAAGTTTGCGGATGATACAACGGTGATTGGCCTCATCAGTAACAACGATGAGACAGCCTACAGGGAGGAAGTGAAACATCTGGCCGCTTGATGCGCTGACAACAACCTGCTCCTTAACATCAGCAAAACAAAGGAGCTCATCGTGGACTTCAGGAGAGAAAGAAGAAACACAAACAACCCCATGTCTGCCTTCTCAACTCTGCCCCCTGATCTCTGTACTCTGCCTCCCTTCCGATCTCTGCCCCCCACTGACCCCCCTGCACAACACCTTACACCAGTTACCCCCCCCCTTTTTAATTCTGCCCACCGAAGAATGTCTTCTCTTGTTGTTTATTTATTATGTAGAATGTTCATACCACCTCAATAAGCTATCAACCTGTAAAATATGTCCATAATCTGTAAAATATTCTGTAAATTAGCATTTATCCATATGTCTCTTAATATAGCGTATTCACTGCACCTTATCTGTATATAATAATCTGCACAATATAATTGTATTTATAGCGCTCATTTATATTCATATTTGTTCTTTATATTTATACTTATCCATAGAACAAATCTACTTCTGTACATATATATTCATATTCTTGCACTTTCTGCTTGTTGCACTTCTGTTGAGATGCAAACCTCATTTCGTTACCCGAAACTTGTATTTGAGTAATGACAAAAAAGTTGAATCTCATCTCATCCAGAGGTGGTTTCTGATCAGATTTTTACAGATCTGTTTCAATATGAACGTCTCAGTCGCTTAAATAGGATTCCAAAGTGTCTTCTGTGTCCCGCGCTGCGCGACTCCAACGTCATCGTAATTGGAGAAGCGTTAAACGGTCAACACAGTGAAGGACAACAGAAAAACAGCTAAAGACTGTTTCTTTCTTTCTTTACGAGGGTTTTTATGGCTTTGACCATTGTGTATTTAGGTCTCTTTTATTATTTATTGTATTTATTTTATTGTAACACACCTTGATTTTTTTATCTGTAAAAGGTACTATAAATAAACGTATTTAAAATCTGAAGAAAGTTTGAGCTGCGGCCCCACATTTTCCGGGGCGTGGCCTGTAACTAAATCCATGTGGAAGACTAGACTATGTCAGTATGGACACATGCGGAATGGATCTGATCACTTGCAACATATAATGTGAACAGTTTGGTCAGGAAGATCAGATCCTGATCGGATATGCTTACAAATCTGATGTGGGCTGCAGTCTAAACAAGGCCAAAGTAATGTGGTCACGTGTCCTCAAACCACCTCTGAATGTGTTGTTTTTTGTTTTCTTTTTAAATCCAGAGCTAGCCGACCTTAG
The DNA here is from genome assembly GCF_958295425.1 of Solea solea. NCBI lineage: Eukaryota > Metazoa > Chordata > Actinopteri > Pleuronectiformes > Soleidae > Solea > Solea solea. Next base: position 2,468,133 of record NC_081146.1, read on the forward strand.
ATTAGCGTGGTGTGCATGTGACTGAATCACTCAGGAGGAATGTTAAGACCATGTCTGAACGGCGTCTTTAACACATTCATTCATAAATGAAACGTAAACATTATTCTAAAGATAAATCCTGACCACTTTGCAGGACAGGATTAATGCGTGAACCCATATTTTAATGGCCAGCCTCACAGACAATTAAGTAAAACACAAATTGCACACTTAGTAAAAGTTAACCTCCAGATAAAGAAAACGGCTAATAAAATGAAACGTTTTCATTTCACTCATTGATTTAAGTGCCCCCTTTACTCTGTAAATCCCCCTCTTGTCCTCACTTGCCTCAGCAAACCTTCCCCACAGCTGGCTAATAGCTGCTGCTAATTGACAGTGAATTTTATTAATTTATTTATTTTTGTTTCACACGACCTCATAACTCCACTCGCTGCTGCGCGTGTGACGTGAAATATTCTGTTTGTTCCATGTGACGAACACTGAAATGGCTAAATCTTGTGGCTGCACAGCTGCTCTCATCAATCTTTTTAGACATGCTAAATGTTTATGTTTAATATGACCAGGGTTGTTTAACATGAAGAACCCATAATCAGGCTCAAGGCTGTAAATAAAAAGTGAGGCCACACACAGATTAAATCCTTTTATTTTACCTGAATGAATAGTAATAATAACAATAGTAATAATAATAACAATAATAATAACAGCAATAACAACAACAACAATAATAATAATAACAATAGTAATAATAATAACAGTAATAACAACAACAATAATAATAATAATAACAATAGTAATAATAATAACAATAATAATAACAGTAATAACACCAATAATAATAATAATAACAATAGTAATAATAATAACAATAATAATAACAGTAATAACAACAACAATAATAATAATAACAATAGTAATAATAATAACAATAATAATAACAGTAATAACAACAATAATAATAATAATAATAACAATAATAAAAATGAGTAAAGAATAAGGTGTGTATGAAAGTAGTAGAGTAATCAGACCTGCTCCACTGATTTTTAGCTGCCTGCTTTCTTGCAACAGCTTTATTTAATCAGTATTTTACTGGATTTCGTGTTTAATTTCTCAGTTGTACTTAACTCAATTTGTTTGTTTTATTAATTGTTGGATTTGAATCATTTTTTCTTTTCTGTTTTGGAGTTTGTTTTTGCAGCGTTAAGCACTTTGTACAGTGTTAGGATTGGTGCAATATAAACAAAAAATTTTATGTCTGTATTATTATTATTAATATTATTATTATTATTATGTCTGTATTATTATTATTAATATTATTATGCCAGAAGTGTACGGGTGAGTGAAAATGATGTGTGAATCACGTTGGAAGCTGAAAGAAAGTGAAAAAGAAAGGTGAGGAAAAGAAGAAATCCCGGAAAAACGTCCAACACTGAAGCAGGCGAGTCGAGTGTTTAGCACTTACAGAAGCAGCTGTCATGTTTATCATTCATTCATTCATTCATGCATTCATTAATTCATTCATTCATGTGTGTAGGGGAGGATGCAGCACACACTGAGCAAAAAAAAGAAGGCTAATGTTAATGTTGTTGTACATTAGCTACCGTCATGTTCGTTCATTCATTCATTCATTCATTCATTCATTCATTCATTCATGACCAAATGCCCAAAAAGATCAATTAGTCCAGTCCACTTCCCTTCTAAGTGTGTTGGAGAACATACATATGTACTCCGAAATGTGTCAAATGTATTTAAATGCTTTGTATTGATATTGTGCTTTAATAATCTGCTGCTTTACACTCAGCCATTCACTTTCATTCACTTTCATTTTTAACATCACACATCTGTCATACCCACGCACACGCTGCCGGCACAAGCGTCAGGAGCAACATGAGGTTAAGTCGACATGTAAGACGAGCAGAGCGAGGAATCGGATCCACAACCTTCGAGTTGAAAGACGAGTCGCTTTACCACTGAGCTACCGTCACCCCATGTTTAAAAACATGGAGACCTCTGCTGACCCAACTCTTGATATAAATAAAAAAAAAGTATGAGGCAATCATTTCAATCAGGGGATTGTAAAAAAAAAAAAATATTGTATCTTCAATTTCTGCCAAATTAAAAAAAGAACCTACATTTTACATACTGTACCTTTAATGTACAGTATATATAATGAACAATTCATTCTCTGTTTACTACACTGACAACTCAATGAGAGTTTTGGTCATTCTGTCACGATAAAAGAGGAGCAGCAGTGACGTGAAGCACCACTAGATGGCAGTAAAGCCCAATTAAAAAGAGACACACTTCCCAAAGTCCCAGTGAGTGAAAGAAGGAGACACAGACAGAAGCTTTGTGTGTGGACAGGTGATAATATGAGCCTTTTCAAGGAAGTAATCAACATTTTTTACAAAAATATGCCGCAGCAGTAAACAGATGGATTAAATGTGACATAGAGACCTGCGGCACACATGCTGGAGTCACTCACACACACACACACACACACACACACAGGTTTGTAAAGGTATCCTTTCAAGGACTCTGCATTGACTTTGTCTGGACAACCTTAAACTGTCACCATCTAATGCCTGAACCTACACTTAACCAGTTCCTCAGAAATAGGGTTCTGCCTCAATAGGACCAGGTTTTGGTCTCCATGAGGACTACTGGTCCTGATATGGTCAGTGTTTATGCCAGAAAAGCTCGGTCCTACAGAGGTAACAAAAACAAGTACACACACACATTGAAAGTGACTGGCAGCTGTGTCCATAATCATGCAGGCAGTTGAGAACAGGGGCCACGCCGCCATCTGTTCCCAGCACTTCTCTCCCACTCCTCACCCCCTGTTCTCGCACCTCAGCGGGAGACTGACGACAAGCGGAGGAAGCTGACTTTTGGTAACTGCGATGCCACAGTGTGATAGTAATCGCTGCGGGCTTTACGCAGCTTCTGTTTGTGTTTGTTGATAGCCGTTGTTTATAATTCTCATTTGGCTCAAAATCACTTTAATGTAATAGCTATTGTGTCGGTAATTGTTAGCTTCAGTCGTAAAACACAATAGATACATACAAGTGAAGACTCCCAACACAACAAGGCTGAAATCCTGTGGGATTTCTCCCTGGGTACTTTTCACTCCCTTTGTGTGCCTAATCCCAAATAATCTGCAGTTTGCTGTAGCATGTGTAGCATGTGGTCTTACCTCCCTGTGTGGCATCTTTCCTGCTTTACCAGCCTGCTTTGTTGACATGTAATCTTGCCTTTATATTCCCTACCTGAGCTCCGAGGGTTGAAATAAAACGTGTGTCTATTGCTGTGATTACAGTCCTACTTTTTTTTTTTTTGTTAATGTAAAGCTGCTTTAAATCCCATGCAAATAAAATCAGTCTATGCCATTCATTCATTCATTGTCTACCACTTTATCCTCCACATGAGGGCTGCAGGGAGCTGGAGCCAGTCCAGGCTGACACAGGGCAAAAGGTCAACTGTGGATGTGATTTTCATCTGTTTTGCATAAATCAAAACACTGCGCACATTTAATCTTAACCTGATGATGAAGTGAATGGACCTCAGTACCACCGACTGTGTCTGGGTATGGAAGCCTGTGCAGAAGTGACTGACACCTGCATTCTCCTGAAACCAAGATGGCGCTGTTGTCATCTACAAAAGTCATAAAGCAGTGAGTGATATCACAGAGGTCTGACACTTCCATCGCACTCATTGTGCTTCAGTCTTTGAGAACTGTAGGGTTGGGTGATGATGACACAGTATCCTGGAGTACCTAAAAAAAGCCACACTATCACTTTCATTACATCATAAATAAATCTGCTGAGCAACATGCATTCATTGTAGGCCTTGTATAACATCTAATATACCTTGTGTGAGTGAGTTTTCACTTTACTATCGGCGTTTTTTTCTTGACTGTTGAATTGGGGAGATGACATTTAATAAAGTTTATGGACCATATGTCCCCAGGAGAGGAGAAGAGAGGAGAGGAGAGGAGAGGAGAGGAGAGGAGAGGAGAAGAGAGGAGAGGAGAAGAGAGGAGAGGAGAGGAGAGGAGAGGAGAGGAGAAGAGAGGAGAGGAGAGGAGAGGAGAGGAGAGGAGAGGAGAGGAGAAGAGAGGAGAGGAGAGAAGAAGAGAGGGAAAGAAAGAGGAAAAGTCACCTTGTGGAACAAGCTGAGAGAAGAGGGAGAGCTGTTAGCAACTCAGACATCAGACAGAGGGGGACTGTTAAAATTCCGTCATTTGATAAAAAAAACAACCAAAACAACTAATTAATTAATCGTGAAAATAAACCTGAAGCTTATAACGGATATTTATTTCTATAAAATCATGGAATGAGATGTAGATCAACACAAAAAGACTGTATTAATTGCTTTCTTACACTTTAAACACAGTTTCTCTCCTGTGAAGTACAAATTAGGCACAAAAAAGGCATCTTGATGTTTTAAACATGTTAGTAAATCTTTACACAGAGAAAACACTGGTGGACACTGAAAGAGAGCACACACACACACACACATGGAGAGAGAGAAACAGCGCGTGCACACACACACACACACACATACACTTTAGTTTTGTTGGGTAACTTTTTAAAACAAAACTTTCCGCCTAAAAGTCTGTCCTTATCCATCACTGCGCCGTAGACTGTCCACACGTGACCACAGGTTATGGGTCAGTCGTCACCAGAAGTAAACAAACAACGTTAACTCTGTTACTTTTTAATAATTTAATAATTAATCATTTAATTTAATAATTTTTAACACGTTAAATTATTTCAATTTCAGCCTATGGAGTAATTTTTTGTTATTTGCGATAAAACCAAATAGCCCAGAAAGAATGTAGAGGTTTCACAGTATCAACATTTGGATGTCACTGAGCCATACTCAAGACATTTCATGGAAATACATCCAATAACTGTAAGATGTTTCAGTCTGGACTTAAAAGAGCAACACTATATATATATATATATATATATATATATATATATCGTAATTTGCAACTCCAGGAGAAATTACAATCACCCTTAGCGCAACATTTGAAGGTCCAGTATGGAACCGACAAGAAACACAGGCGATGCTCAGGCGCCGAGAGGACGACAGTTCAAAACTCACTCAGGCGACAAATACAGACAGGCAAGGTAAACATCCACAAACCAGGGAGCACGACATGAGCCAGAACACCAAGTACACCACACTAGAAAACACAACAAGAAAACTGCCAGAGAGCAATGCACACTGGAGCTGGAAATTATGATTTTGCACAGGAATGAATACTGCTTTCAAAATAAAACAGGATGTTCATTAATAACAGAAAACAGAGTCCTGACAGTTTTGGGTTTTTTTTTGAGCCGGATACCTTTCTGGTGCAACACTCCTTTTTATACAGGCTTGGGACCAGTACTAGGAGTCGAGAATAAGGTCTGTTTCCATGTGGATAGGGCCTCAATCTTGAAAAAGCATTTTATATGTACTCAGCCATGCAGCTACTGTATCTTGCTCCATCGACAGCCCCGAGGGACAAACCACTCACGGTTGAAGAGTGGAAGAGTTACTACACAGTGAAGAAGAATGGCTGCACCAACATAAACCATTGATTCAAACAACAAGAGAAACAGGAGAGGAAGCAGTGAAAGAGTGGACAGAGAGTTCACATGCTCACTGGTATGTCAAGGCCACTGTGGTTCCCCGACATGCTGTTGACAGTGAGTGGAAGATTCTTTCCTTTGGTTAGATGTCACTACTTCTTACACACTGGACGTTTATTCATAAAATAAAACAACAAAGACACACCTGAGTTCCGTGTGTGCTTCCTGTCTGTGAAAACACAGTCTGCATTCAAACTAGCACCTTGTTGTTGGTGCAGATGAACCATCCTGACCCCTGCTAAGATTTAAATAGAAGCTGTAAAGATGTGAAGATAACCTTGGTGGTGAGAGTTATTAGCATGAATTAAAGTCCACTTTCTACTCCCATCGCTGTTGTTTTTCCCCTTCAGACAAACACGCACACATATGAATATCTGCGACTGGCAGGCGTCCACTAAGCACCACCAGCAAAAGCATGCTTACGTTTGTTAATGGTTACCCATGGCTCCTTCGCTTCCTACCTCACTCCCAGGTTTTTAAAGATACTGACTAAATCATTTCCCAATTTCTAAGCGTCCCCCCCCCCCTCAACTCCCCCGTGCCTCTCGATGGCTTTCATAACTCAGGCATGCATGTTCAGCCCACAGTGAAAACAAGTATCATCCTCAATTGCCCAAACACCATGGCATAAACTGATTAATGAGGGAATTAAGATGAGTGATGGTCCACAAGAGGGAATCTTTCTCCTGGGGCGTGACAGTGTTTATTAATGTTTACTTGGAATATATGTAGAGTAAACTCTAGACCCCCCCCCCCCCCCACACACACACATCTCTCTATCTCACTCCAGCGCTGACTTTCTGCAGCAAAGTGTTGCCATCACTCAGCGCGGTCTCACATTCTCAGCATTCCCCTGTGGCACCTGCACGCTCATGACGGAGGAAGAGTGACAAACGTGCACACGCTCACACTCATCCCTCCATCATACGCTTCTTCTCTCCTGATAACTGACAGGTCTTTTCACAGTGATGTAAATGAATATGGGAAGCTGACTTGCATTAGCACACGCCTGTGTGTGTGTGTGTGAGAGAGTAAGCTCTCCCTGGCGCAGGCTAAGTCAATCATGGTGGATCCCGTCATCCCATTGAGACCTGTGGCTCATCAGGGGAGATAATTACTCTGAAGAGCTGTAATGATACGAGCTAATAGCTACAAGAGCACACTGAGAGGCAGCTGTGTGTGTGTGTGTGTGGGAGGTGTCTGAGAGTTGGGGAGTAAGCGAATAAGTGATTACAATTATGTTTTGTTAATGTTTTGTGTTTAGCAGACTGTGAGAGTGTGAGAGTGTGTGGTTGTAATGTGGCAGCTGATGGGATAATGAATACCATGGATGTCCAGGCCACACCCACACCCACACCCATGCACTCAGACATGTGGAAAAACATCTGAACAACATTTTAAATAAATCCAGATATCTTTAGATAAATTCAGATATTGGAATAGTGTTTATCTTAAATGATTTGGTTTGGTTTTGTACTGTTCTAAGGTTTAAAAACTAAAGCCATTAAACTGGTTTCCTTGTTCACAGCAAATGCAATGTCTGCTGTTGTATTTATTTATTTATTTATCATGAAAGTGCAAATGAATACTGGGCCACGTTTGTGATTTGACAACCCTCTAAGGCTACTCTGAGGTGGTGTGGGGGGGCTTAGGCTTAGGGCCCCATCAAGGTTTGGGCCGGCACCGCTTACATTACTTCCCTTCCATCACTCCCTATATCTTTGTTTACATTAAGGTAGAGCAGTGAGTTCACCCTCATCTGCTGCACAATCCATTCCTGGCACACAAATCCTTGAGACTCCTCTCTCTCTCTGAGTGTGTGTGTGTGTGTGTGTGTGTGTGTGCGTGCGTGTGCATGTGTGTGTGTGCGTGTGTGTGTGTGTGTGCGTGTGCGTGTGTGTGTGTGTGTAAGTGTGGGAGAGAGAGAGAGAGATAGGGATAGTGGCGGGGGCTGAATTATGCATTCATGTTTGAAATTGCTATGAATTTAAATGAGCCAATGCACTTTGGTGAACAAGCTGTTTAGTAAATGCTGCTATAAAGTGGACTGCAGGGCACATGACGCACACGCAGACACTGTGGACCGTGTATGAGCTCATTCCTGTTCATGGTAAAGCCAAAGCAACAAAAGCTCCAGTGTGTATCATTAGCAGGCAGAAATGGAAAATACCACTCATCTCATGTGTTTGTGTTTGTGTAAGAGTTTAATTGCTTTAATATACTTTTTTACATGATTTTTATTGTTAGTTTAAAGTATAGATTGTACTGTAGAAAAGAGTTGTGCTTAAATTAAGTTCACCATCTTGCACTGTTATGTTATTAAAAACAGGAGCCTTCATGGTGTGCAAAGACCACTGTAGTCCCCGTGGGGTCTTCTGCAGTCTCACCATGAGAAGGTACTGGGTCTGCAAATTAAACTTCCTATTTATTCATTCATATCAAAAATGTGCTGTTATTCACTGTCACATTATGGTAGCTAAGGAGTCAGATCGAGATCTAAACTAAATCTAAATTTGTCCAGATATCGCAGATTTTGAATCATTTTTGAATGTCAATAAATTCCTTTTACACATGAACGGTCTGCTGGTGATTGCACAACATGCATTTATTAAGTACTAATTACCCTTTTGGCTACATTTTAATTTAATTTAAAGGCGACATAGAATGCTTGTATCACACATATATGTTAGTTATGGAGGTCTACTTTCATATATTAACTTGTTTTCATGGTTAAAAACCTCCTAATCGCTGCAAACGAGCCGATCAAAATATCTCCTCACCGACGCTCTCGTCAGCCACGCTGTTTCAGACCAAAACCACCCCCCCAGAACATGGACTGTGTTGTGATCGGCCAGCCAATGAGAGCTTTCCTACTGTCCTGTGATTGGCCAGGTACCTGGAAGTGACGTAATAGATAGGCCAGCTCTCAGATACACAGCTCCCCCTCTGGCACGGTGGATGCTCTGCATCTCAGCAGCTACAACGAGAGTAGTTCTTCTTCTTCTGCGGTTGAATGTACGCAACCGGATGTGCCCGGACTAGTGTCTGCACTAGGAGGCGCTACAGTGGTGAGAGGAGTGGTGAGGATTTCTGATGACGACATCAAACTACTAACTTCGCAGAGCCCAGGAAAACAATACAACACTATTTTCTCAGCAGTGGCTGAACTGTTTGTTCTGGAACTTTAGGGTTTCATAAACGAGGTAATGACGCAGATAAACACACAAACACAGCGTTAATTGGAGCTTCCGGTCTATGTCACCTTCAATCAAATAAGAAAACCTAAAGGGCTCACGTGCCTTGGGCACATGCATGCTAGAACCTCCACTGGTGGGCAGGTCAGTCTGTGACATGTATACCTGCCTGAATGATATGTTTATTAAAATATAATTAGGGCTTATTACATCATTCAGTCAATTTCAACGAATGAGATGAACGTTGACAGAAATGACAGAGCCGAGCTTTAAGAGAACACAAGCCAACAACACATCCAACATGAAAGAGAGAATGAAACTGCCCAGGGAGCCATTTTTGTCCTTTATAGGATTAAACAAAGGAAGACAGTTAAAAAATGATGCTGGAGGAAAACCTGATTCACTCTTTACTCCGTTTCCCGTGATTTTAAGTGCACTTCCTGCTTCTGACCTTTGAAGTGAAGAACAAAGAGAAAGACAACAAAGTAACACAGTTACAGCGGGAACAGCGTGAGCGATGAGCAGCCATTTTGTTGTGCTTGTGTGTGTGAGTACACACACACACACACACACACACACACACACACTCAGTAATGGAACCGCATCACCTGATCTTGAAATGTTTGGCTGCATCAAAGGTGGAGAGAGGGGATCACACGTGTGTGTGCGCTCTGATAATGCATTAGTATTGATGCGATCTCACACACACACACACACACATGAACAAAAGCATGTCCATTTCCAGTAATGTTTGTGGCAGAGCCACAGAGAGGTAAAACCCCACAGGGAATCCATTTTCCTTCCCTTGCAATTATCACACACTTCTAAAAACATCATGGACTGGTTTCGTTGCCATGGATACACGCTGCTTCCTCCCGGCCTCTTTCTCTGTCATTTTTCCAATGCGTCTTTCTTTTTTCCAGAAAAGACCTGTAATCCCTGCTGCATACCATGACATGTTGTTTCCTGCAAGCAAACATCTCTTTCTCTCTGTCTCATTAACTGTGTGTGTGTGTGTGTGTGTGTGTGCGCGTGTGCACGTGTGTGTGGAGACTACTGTCCCTGACCAGGTCAGTGTTTATGCCAGAAAAGGTCCTTAAAGAGGTAAAAAATACACACACAGTCTGGTTTCCATGACATCAGAGGACATTACATTGACTTACATTCATTTCCTGGAGATTTTCTAACCTTAGCCATAACTACTACTGGCCTAACCCTAACCTCTTCCTCATCCTCTTCATCTTAAAATGTAAAATTTACCATGTGAATAACAAATGTATTAGACCACCGCCCAAAGCCACAGTTGCTCTAAATGAACAGCATTAGTAATTATCAAAATAATCTGTTATGTTTCTGTAATGGTTAATACAGCACTCTCTAGAAGCTCTATAACAGAAATTATATGTTTCATGAATTTTCAAATGTGCTGTTTTACACATGATTATTTCTTGATTAAGATGTAAAATGATAGTTATTTACTTACATTCCTGAGGAGAAAATGAGTTTTAGTGGTTGAATGTTATGCTTGATTCATTTCTGACTTCTCAGAGAAGAAGCCCAGTGAACCTGCTCACAAATAAATAACAATAGTTATTTAGTTTTAAACAACTTTTTGAAAGATTTCTTAAATGTTTATGTTTTCTCGGTTTTATGGTGAATTTGCTGGAGCTCACACACACACTGACACACACATTCTTACTGAGGACACTCCCGAGCTCTTTACCCTAACGTTAACCATCACAGCTGAATGCCCGACCATTAACCGAAACCCAATTCTAACCCTAACCCTAAAACCAAGTCTTAACCCCCCAAAAAGCCCTTTACAGTTGTGAGGACCAAACAAAATGTCCTCACTCCCTATATGGGTGATGTGTTTTTTGGGTCCTCATAAGGGAACACATACAAGAACACACACATTCTCGTACAGAGAGAATGCTAGTTATTACCATAAACCACCTAAACCTGGTCTTAACCCTGAAAAAGCCTTTAAAGTTGTGGGGCCCAGACAAAATGTCCCCACAAGGTCGAAATGTCCTCACAAAGAGAGGCTTGTATGGTATCTTTGGACCTCACAAAGATATAAATACAATCACACACACACACAGCATCCCTAGCACCAGGTAAGCCTGACTCCCCTGAGCTAAGCCGGGAATCACAGATAGGTCTGTCACAGCGAGGAGAGGACTGGACTCATATATCACTGCGCTGGTGGAAACCCCCGGCCTGCAGAGAAACATCAGCCACAGAATACTGACAGAGCCTCAGACAGTGATACTCTCCTGAGAGGTAACAAAAAGGTGAGCGCCGCGCGCTGGACGATCACTTCATTTCATCTCGCCGCTTATGTCGTAGCCGAGTTCTCCTGCTCCAGGCCTGAGAGCCATCAATAATAAATCACTGGCACCTTTCACAGAGAGGTGAGGCACCACCAGAGCTTTATTATGTTTAAACTGGAGACAGAAATGCCACTGATTCAAACACACAGACAGATTACCCATTACCCTAACCTTAACCATCACAGTTAAATGCCTAACTAATCATTAACCTAAACCTAATCTTATAACTAAGTCTTAACCCTCAGAAAGTGAGGACCAGACTCACTGTGGTTTACATGTTTGTTGGTCCTCACAAATATACACACACACACACACACACACACAATCCCGTACAACGTCCTTACTCAGGACACACCTTACACATTTATATGTTCAATTACAACATGTCGTGCATGTTTTTATTTTTTCAAACATAAACACAGACAGTAAGAGGCTGGAAAAAAAATGTCCAACAAATTAGTTTGGTGACCCAAAATATTCTCCCATGACCCATCAGTGAGGGCTGACCCAGTTTCTGCATAGGAAGAACTGAAATACACGACTATAAAACACAGCTATACAACGCATAAGGAATGCAACATGATATATATTATATATGTTTTTTGGTCCTCACAAAGATACACATACAAGAACACACACACACATTCTTGTATAGCATCGTTAGTGAGGACACTTGGTAGACATTTCTGTAACAAATGTGTGAGAAATGAATTACACCATGTTGTTCTTTCTTTTTCAAACACAAACACAGAAGAGGCTGGAAAAGAAAAGTTGTTTGGTGACCCGAAATATTCTTCCATGACCTGTTTGTGAGTGCTGACCCACTTTCTGCTAGTGTAGTAACTGAAATATAGGACCATAATACAACGCTGTACTCAGTATAACAAATAAAATGTAAGAATGCAACAAGAGTGCAGTAACAGGAGGGTGCAGAGGTGCAGGAGAGTTCAATAACCAAGAGATCCGGCAGGAAATGACCTGGAACTATGTTTGTGACAGTGAAGCTCTGCATCTGAGTCTTCTTCAGGTGGATGTGTGGTGTGTGGAGGGCAGCATCACATCGCTCAGTGTACAGCCTGCCCTGAATAATTAATGTAAGACAAAGGACCAGGTAAGAGCGGTCGTGGGGATGAAATCCTCCTCTTGACTCTACTACACACCACAGACTAAAAAGTCATGTTCAGACCATGACTCAAAACAAAGCTCTTTATCCAGGAGGATAAACACATTGAATCGTCAGTCTCTTAATAATGTATCGTAGGGATTAGCCACATTAAGATTTGAATATTCATACCTATCCACAGCTGAAAGAGGCAAATAAAATGCTATAATGTTAAGTTTTCTATATAAATAGAGAGAAAACAAGCATTAGAGCAACAAAAACCCCATTTTCTTTTTATTATCTAAGTCTGATAATTTACAGTTTTCTGTAGATGCAAATGTGTTGCTGCGACGACAGAACTGTCCCTGTCGTCTATTTAGTGTAAATAAGACTGAAGTCACTGCTGTTGCCTCCAGAGTAAACAGATTTCAACTTGGAAAGAGCAGATCCCTCGAGGAATGAATCAGATCATGTATCATCTTCAAAGATGGAAACAACTCCACTCTTCATCCACTGCTAACAGAGCAAATGAAGATTCATATTGATTTAGTATTTACAAATATACATTTGAAGAACTTCTAAATAACCTCTGACCCTGACACTTACAGTAGAATGACAGCAAACCTTTGAAACAGAAACCCTAACCCTGGACGTGACCTCTGTGGCAAAGGTCGACGACACAAACGCACGTCTCAGCAACAATTTTCCAAACTATTCTGCACCATGAAGCATAACCAAACACACACACACACACACACACACACAGGGAGGGGGGGCATACAATTAGTAAGGAATGTTAGTCCCTCTAACTCCGCCTCATGTCGCCCCTCACCCTGCAGCGTGTAGCTCAGAAAAGAAATGTTTCATCCAGCAGAGGTCGTGACCCCAGGATCATATCGATCATTGGCTTCTCTGAACATGTTTAGGTTATGGCAGCGTCCTCCAGTGCAGAGTGTGTTTCTCCACAGCACGGGTGGGCAACACGGACCATCCATCTACTGACAGAAATAAGAAATATTAAATGACAACAACACATGGAGTTTGTAATCTCCAGCTGGTCTTTGATTCTAGTTTGAGCCGTCGTTATAACAGCACTTGTGTTTTAACCACTGTAATTAACTATAACCTGTAGTTACATGATGGTGGACGGTGAACGTACCTCCTCCATGTGTGTCTGTTCCTCTGTCCCACTGTGAGCAGCATAACTGTGATGGACTGTGGTAAATCTTATGGACACGTCGGTGAAATGATTAGATTTTAGTGGTGCGGGACTGAAGGAGTGTTTATAACTTGTTATGTATGATAATATCAGCAATGATATCGGTATCAGCCGTGCACAAAACACCATGTAGAGCAGAGGTCTCAAACTTGTGGCCCGCAGGCCACATGTGGCCCCCCAACCAATTTTTTGTGGCCCACCACTTTATAGAGAGATATTTCTGTATGTTTTTTTTAATTGATAGATTAATTTTGTATCATAAATACGTTTATATTGTGAACTATTTATCGTTCCATATCAAAACAGAGACTTTTATTTTAAAATGATGCGAAATATCATCATGAATATTACTATCTCGATGTCTTTTTCACAAAAAGTTTTTTTTCCACTGGCCCCCTGCTGACCAAACTAGACACTCCGTGGCCCCTAGGTCATTTGGGTTTGAGACCCCTGATGTAGAGGGTTGTTAGGGAACTCAGGGGTGAAGTCACTCCATGTTTCCACATTCCGATGTACATGGAACGCTGCATCAATAAGCGACCTATGGAAGCTGGTGAAGCTGCTGCATGCCAGCGGCAGCATGTGTGCCTGAGGTTTCTGACCCCTGACCTCGAGGAAACAGTTGTGGTGGTCACCTGTTTTTGAAAGACCATCAAAGTCTGGGATCATGTCTGAAGTTGAAACCAGAACCACAGCAAACAGACATCAGTCTTGAGCCATGTGACATTTCCTCCACAGTTCATCCACATAAGGAGGCTTTTACTTGGATTTTGGGTCATGTGTGACATGTGTGACATGATGTTCACCAGTGGTCAGTAACTGGCAGCATCAGGTTTTTTGTTAAATGTTTTTTAAATGATTTGCTTATACTCTAAACACAGAGCCTTTATTATTAAAACAATTAAGAGATTGTGTTGCTAGTATTAACAAGTAACTGACATATGTAAAGTAAAACTAGAACACTGCTGTTGGAATGAATTGCCAAGTTCGTAGAGTAAATATCCGTAAAATAACTATTAGCATATGTTAGGCCCAAAGAAGAAGTGAAATGATGCAGAATAATTATTATTAACAGTAGAAAAACTGGAAAATATAACTTGTAAAAATCATTTTTGGCATTTTATCCTCCACATTCTCACAGACATCTGTGTCTGTTACAAGTTGGTGATTAAAGACAACGCCCACTTTATAATCAGGCCACTGTTTCTGTCTAAAATGAGACTTTGAGTACAATATTGGATCGTTTAGAGTAGAAGAAAAGAAAGTTTAGTAGAGAAAATAAGGTTTTTGCCTGATGAAGATACTATGTTTTATTCAAACTTACTTGCACTGCTATGTTGCTCTATAGTGCGCTCTATAGTGTGCTCTATAGTGCGCTCTATAGTGTGCTCTATAGTGCGCTCTATAGTGTGCTCTATAGTGCGCTCTATAGTGCGCTCTATAGTGCGCTCTATAGTGCGCTCTATAGTGCGCTCTATAGTGCGCTCTATAGTGCGCTCTATAGTGTGCTCTATAGTGCGCTCTATAGTGTGCTCTATAGTGCGCTCTATAGAGTGCTCCATGTAAATAGCAGTTTGGTGAGAGACAGGCACAACCAGGCAGTGCAAGCTGGAGAGAGGAGCCCCTGGAAGATTACATACACTTCAATAAACACTCACACACACACACACAGTGACTTTTTTGAACCTGTGTGTGAGATGTTGTGCAGAGCTATATCCTCCTGATGCTGCATCAAATTTAGTGGACGGGTCTGATAAGCTGATATGAACGCAGCTGAGACTAAACAGCAGGGCTCCTTCACTTCCACATACAAAAGAGGTGATGCAGGAGAAACCCTGACACAGGTAGACACACACACACACACACAGCAGCTGTCAGCGGCTGAACGCTGTGTCGTGTTTTCTATTACCCCACACACACACACACAGCAGCTTGATAAGGCCCCGTCTTGCTCCGTTAATAAACTACGCTCTCTCATCATCACCAGATAGCTAGTAGTTCTTTTTTCCATTAAGGGAAAGGAAGTAGTGAAGGTCACGGGAGTGAATGCGTGCCACAAAATAGAAGCTGAGGTGAAAAGGGGGAGATTGAAAATGGAAAATGCTCCAAACACTTAAACAAACACGCGACACACACCAGATTCTGTTTACTCCGGCGGAAGGAGAGAAGCGAGCGTGAGGGAAAAAAGAGGAGAAAATGGGATACAATGGCAAAGCTCCATTAGTAAGCCAATGGCGCACATGAGAGTAATTATGTGATACTCCTGGGATGCCCTAAGTTGTTCTCACTGTCACTGCTCTGGCTGTTACAACACACATGGGACACCAGTGCTTCTCAGCATGTTTGTGCATATGTACGATATGTAATGGAATTCTACAGGAGCAGCAGAGAAGGACGAGATATAAGCCGCGTTAGTGTTAGATGATGCCACAGCTGCTTCTCTTTACTGTGTGTGTTTGGCCTCAGGCAGGCAGGTGTGTGTGTGTGTGTGTGTGTGAGTGAGTTTTTTATTATAGTGAGAGTTGAACAACCAGGTTAAGTGTGAAGAATGTGCTACCCTTTCATTACACTACACAACTCAACATGAGCCTTTGTTTAAGGTATACAGTCTGTTTTTTTTGAAGTGAAGTGAGACAGCTTGACATGCCATGTTTCTACCTCCACTACCTTCACAATATGGTTGCCACTTTATCTCACCCTTAGACAGCCTGAAGTATTTAAACGACTCACTCCTCTGCACCAAAGTCCATAGAGAAAATCAGCAGCGACACAGGAGCTGCTGGTCTACTGCTGCCTTATTGTGTAAGTATGTGTCACTGAGGTGAATCCGAGCAAAGGAATTTAAAGACTGAAGTCATAACATAACACACTTGAATTGTGTGGTGTATCAACAGCTCCTGCATGCTTGATTGATTTTCTGTGTGGACTTTGGTGTGAGGAGTGAGTGCTATACAACTTCAGTTTTCAGGTTGTTAAGTGGATTCATATTTTTAGAGAACGCTGACTTTTCTGGGTGGTTTTTGGCACAGGGGGCGCTGTTGCGCTGTCACTCTCTGACTATTTGTCTCTTAAACCACCTCATCTCAAAAAAACAGGAGGAATAAGAGAGCAACTTTACTTATGTGGAGTGTGTGATGATGTGAGACGCTGCATTTTTGAGTGTAAATCATTGTGTGTGTGTGTGACAGCTGCAGCGCTGTAATGTTAGCCAGTGGGAGGAGCCTGTAGAACGTACAGACGTCCTCAGAGGAGCAACACTCAACAGCTGCTCTTCAGCTCCTCTGGGCCCTTCTCCTTCTTTCCTCTCCTTTTATCAGTCACTTTTCTATCAACCTCCCGCTCCCCCCACCCCCTCTTTTTCTCTCTTTCTCCCTCTCTCTCTCTCTCTCTCTCGGTCTCTCAGGACCTTCTTTGCCCTAAGCACTACCTTAACATCAGCGCTTCATGGTGTGTGATGTCTGCAAAGACAAATGCACAAGTATGGGAGCAAACAGTATTCTATCATAATCCTGTGTGATGGTTAACGTGTTCACAAGCAGATGTAAGTGACAGGGTGAGTGTTGTGCTCTTTGTCAAAATCCCTCTATCATACACCTTTAATAACACCTTTGGGTGTTCTGCCTACATCTTAGCAGATCATTTGCATTTATTCAGTTTATATGATATAGTACTGTGCAGCGCTAAAGTCAACGTTTAAAGTAATTTAAAGTATTTCAAAAGCACAAGATACATGAATGCAGTATTAAAATAACCAGAAATTATCAGGAGAAAAAACAGTTAAGGTCTCTTTCAAAGTATTTAGTGCAGCCTCCATCTTAGAGTTGAACAGTAGCAGGATCATGTCTCTTTTAAACCTAAATGGAATGTAACCCTCAGAAGTCTTCCAATCTGACTTTATTTATACCTTAGTATGTCTTAAATGTACACACACACTAATCAGTGACACTGAATGTTACTTCTGTATTGAACACACAAACCAGGCGCAGTTTTATGCAAACCATTGTTTTAGAGATTAGTCATCTGGTGTAAACAAATTTTAAGGCAAAAAAAATAAGAATTTCCCAATAAACAAGTCTTCTTTTACTTTCTTGGAAATCAATGCAGTGCAAATGTCTGCTCATGTGTGAACTGCTGGGTGTGTCATTAATATCATCTTGACCTTTATTCCGGTGAAGTTTGTTTTTGTTCTCAAACCACCGCCAGAGTCTAGACCGTGTGTGGTTTCCAAGTCTCTGCACATCCAAACATGATCTGTGATCTCATCGATATCTGAAAGCCAGACGCACTTAAATGTCACATACTTCTCTGCTTGTGCATGACAACAAAACATTTGCTCCACTGTCAAACGTTGTCTCTCTGATTGAGCTAACACAGTGTGGCAGGATCAGCCAAGGTGTTCGAGTGGAGACTAAAAATAGCTTTTTTGGGGGGGACGGTAAAAGAGCTGTGACCTTTTGATTTAGGTTTTTAAGTAAATGTTGATGTTGACCTCAGCCTGTCATGGAAAATCTAAGTGACCTTTGACCGTTGCAAACTGATTCACACCACATCATTCTGTCAGCTGAAGTATTTGCAGAGGGAGTAAAGCACAAATAAATCTGACTCCAAATACAGTTTTTTTTTTTTATTAATTCTTTTTTCTTTTTTAAAAATCATTAGCTAATAAAATGCTGGAAAATCTCCCTTTATAGTAGTTTCCTCTAATCCCCAAAGACACAACACAAAATGGGCAAAGCAATTAAAATTAAAACACGTCCAGCTGGTCCTGAATAACCAACATCCCACAGGTGGCCTGACTCTCCTGAGTGACACACACACACACACACACGCTCAGGACTGTCACCCGCCATCATAGTACATTAAAGCTGTATTTCCAGTCAGCAGTACAGTGTTGCTTTGTAATGCTGAACCCGGATCTGGGTTTCCATCATAGGAGTGTAGGCCCGGTGGTGATAGCTCCATCAGCTATGAATAGCATGACATCATTCCAGATACACAGCACA
The DNA here is from genome assembly GCF_958295425.1 of Solea solea. Lineage (NCBI taxonomy): Eukaryota > Metazoa > Chordata > Actinopteri > Pleuronectiformes > Soleidae > Solea > Solea solea. Next base: position 2,486,626 of record NC_081146.1, read on the forward strand.
GTGTTCAACAAGGAAAACATTACATAAGGTAAACACATGTGCACGCTGCAAAAAAGAAACACAAACAAAGTGTTTTTCCCATTTCTGCTCAGACGTGTCGACCGATCAACAGACTACAGGGTGTCAGCACAGGGAGGGACACACATTGTGCTCAATTCGATACTAGTCAAAATGACTTTGACCTCTGAAGGACACATAATGTACTTGTGATAAGATCTGTAACTGGGCCACACGGTGTGTGTAGTGGTTAGCGCTCAGGTTTGAGCCCCGGTTGGAACAGGGTGCTTTCTGCATGGAGTTTGCATGTTGTCCCTGTGTGTGCGTGGGTTTTCTCCGGCTTCCTCCCACAGTCCAAAAACATACAATATGGGGATTAGGTCTAAATTGACCATAGGTGTGAATGTGTCTCTATATGTGGCCCTGCGATGGACTGGCAAACTGTCCAGGGTGCGACCCTGCCTATCACCCTATGTCAGCGACCCTCCTGTGGAGGACAAAGCGATAGAAAATGGGTGATCCGTAATCTCTAAATCTCATATAAATGCTTCACTTCCACCCCTGGTGTCATACATGTGTTTGCCACCATGTCAGCTGTGTAATACAAGGTTTGTGAACATTTTCATTCAAAAGAAACAGCAGGGACTATGTTGTGGGATATTCCCGTATCAAAGTACAGCATTGCTGGCATTGCGACCCTGTCATTTAACATTTTCCTGAGGACCAACATCACCAGTTTCAGCTCTTCTTCAACAGAACGTGACCTCAATTCTATACCTGATGAATGGACAGGAGTTTTTTATATACAGTCTACATATCAGACTGATATTGGTATTTGTAGATACTTAAAGTGGTAATCACTATTCTATAAGGATGACACAAATCCAGATGGTATGGAGTGGTTATTTTGGTACCTTGACAAATGTTGACAATTGAAATGTAAATAACTGTAACATACACTCTCAGTCAAACCAGGATTCAAACCAGTGACTTTCTTGCAGCGAGGCAACACTGCTAGCCACTACACCACCATGTGTGCCCTGAACTGAAGTGCTTGGTTTAAATGTGGCGGATCATCAGACAGTGAAAAACACTATAGATTGATATCATAAATACACAAATTAAATGTCGGCTCTCTCTCACACACACAAACACACACACTCACTCACACACACACACACACACACACACACACTGAGAACACATCAGTGTGTTCTGTCTGTCATCATCACTCCCAAACACTAAACACATTCAGGCCACACAGGATATTAAAGCTCAGAGCTGAAAGAGATAAACACATTTATCACACAGGCGCTCTTTCATGCTTTATCTCCGTCCACTTCTCTGCAACACACCTTCACTGCTTCCCTCACTTCCTCCTCCTTCTTCCCTTCCTCCCTCCCATTATCTCCTGAACATTTCTTGTGTGTGTATACCAATGCAGATTTATGGCACCTGAACAAAGCATCTTTCTCTCCTCATCACTAATCATGGCTGCCGAGTCTTCCCACTCCTACGACATCTCCTCCCTCAACATCCTGCCTTTAAAACCATTCTCACTTCACTTGGTCTAGTTTTTCTCTCTCCATTGTTCCGTTAGGACCGATGGAGGGACATTAATCACTGATGCAGATGCTGATCCTCGTCTTGCCTCATTGTGCTTGGGGTCACATGTACAAACACTGCTGATTATGCAGGATGACAAAGCACAGCGTGTCAAACAAGGCTGTCACCAGAGTCTTGTTCAACCTGGATACACCTGAACCTGTCTGAGCCTATTTCTCTCTGTGTGTGTGTGTGTGTGTGTACAACTGAACCTGAGCCAAGTGCTACTGAGAAACCATCAGATGAGGATGGAGGAAGGCAGAGGGGGACAGGCCGCCACTGTCATCCCTCATTAGGCTGACACTAAATGGCTAAATCAGTTTAAAGCTACTGTAACTAAACCCAGTGGTGGCAGCAGTAGGGGGAAGTCACAGTGGAGGAGGGAGATAAGGGGGGAAGGACACTGGGAGGAATGATTTGAATCCTTGGCATTGTTAGGAAGACTGAAACACACTGATGCAGTCTTTCATTCTCTCTCACACAGACACACAAGATCGACTTTTCCATTATACACGTCTAGCACTACTCGACTCTACTGGGTTTGGTATCAGGCTTGTCATTTTCGTTCATAGTACAGTAGTGACAGGCAAAGCAGTTGTTTTCTGTGTAACTGAATCATTAGAATCAGTTCATTAAAAAGATCTGTTCACATAATCGCTTTCAGCAGCGCTGTCACTACATACACCAGACTCCTCTGCTAAATTTTGAGATTTTGTTAAATGTTGGAGATTAACGCATGTTTTCAGGATTTTTAAGTCTTTTTATCTGATCTACACACTGTTCAACATTGTTTGGGTTGAATATTGTGTCGGACGTCGTGCTGATGAATCTTCCAGCGACGACACTCTCTGATTAGTGCTAGAACTGTAATGGAAAAGTGTGTTCACGTTTATATTTCACCATCACAGTGAACCATTGATGAAATATAAGCAAGTACAAATCATTTTTACCTGTATTTTAAATGGTAACTAAAGCCTCTCTGCTGAGGCTAACTCCACCCAATGCTTGATTTAGAAAAAAAATGCCAAGAAGTGGGCTGAGAGCTGAAGCAGGCAAAGGGGCGTGGTCTGTTGCAAATGTGAGGGGGGGGGGTTCAATGGTGTTGGAGAGAGAGAATGGTGAAAAAAGCGACACATCTGGCATATATAAAAAGGGGGCGGGGTCTGGGACAACAAGAGGACAACAAAAGTTTCTACCAGTTACACAATCACGGACTAAGGAAGAGGCACTAGATACAGATACACAAAAATGCAATACTTTACACTAAACTATGACGATTTGCTACTGGATCAGCACATGACATTAACAACATACACATATACACTGGTTTACACGTTTCACTTCTACTCTTTTACTGAAACATTTTCCACATCTATCTTTGTTACATTGTTACACAAATCTCTTCCACTCCCACGGGATGCCAGGTCAGTTACTGTTTATCTGCTCTGATCCAGTAACATCGACACTGATACTCTCACCTCGGCAGAAAAACACCCACACACACTGCAAAAATCATTTTTCAAGAAGCCTTGTTTTGGGTTTATTTCTAAAAAGAAAGATAATATTGGACAGCAAGCTCACTGTATACGTGAGAATGTGAAGGAACTTTCAACACTGTTGCCTCTGCTGCTTCTAAAACTCTGTCTCCATTCTGTTTCTACACATAATACCGACAATGAGAACTAAATACTTTTTATCGTCAACATAAACAGAACCAATGGTTCCTTTGTGCTCTGTCGTGTCACTGTTTTATCATGTCATTTAGATTCTGGGCATGCTCTCTCTCTCTCTCTCTCTCTCTCTCTCTCTCTCTCTCTCTCTCTCTCTCGTGCTTCTCATTTGAATTTCTCCAATTAGTGTTTAACAATGCAGCAGTTTGTTGTGTCTTGTGTTTTCAATAACTGCAGGACGTTAATGTTATATAGAGTGCCCTGAATTATCTTTCTTTTAACATCAATCATCTGTCTATTCTGTTATTACTCTGCATGCTTGATGAGACCTTTGTTGTTTTTACAGTGACATCAATACATCTGCCCATGGAGTATATATATATATATATATATGTTTGTTTATTAATGTACACTGTCCCTGTTTAATAAAACCAATACATCTATAGAGATGAAATAAAGTATGTTGTGTTTGTGGCAGGTCACAGGTGGGTCTATAAAAGTAACTCTTCCGAAAACCCTTTTTAAATCAAGGATTATTGAATACTGTCATGTTCATAGTGACCACATGAGCTCCCTGTTTATTCATAACTATGTTCCAGGGTTTGATACTGCTGGCTGATTCTGACATGGGGTGAAAGGCAGGCCTGGGCAGGACCAACACCCGAGATTCAAACCAACAAAACACCAATGCAAAGTTATTTTTTATCACTTAATGTTAATGATAAAGACCTTCTTTAATCCCTCTCATCAGAATTCAGTGAATCCAAGTGATTTTCTTTCTTTGGTCCTGTGTGCAGGGTTTTATTGCAGGTGTTTAAAGATGCTGACATGTTTCCTCTCGTCCATCACGTCAGTGGGAGGACGACACTGACACTGTTATTTATGTCCTCTGGTAAATTCCCTCCATATACCCACAAGCTCTTACACGGCTCTCTTTGCCTCTTTGTATTCTGAGCACAGATCGATTTCTCCAGGTCACATTGATGAGAGACTTCTAATTTCCTAATGGAAAAACAGCAGCTCAGTGTGTGTATGTGTGTGTGTGTGTGTGTGTGTGTGTGTGTCTGAGGACAAAGGATCACAATAGGCTCATAAATAGAAAGCTTGTGTCTGTTTGAAGAAAACAACTGAAAAACCTTCATCTGGAGGTTGAGTTAGTCTTCCCTCTTCACTCGGCCCCTCGGTCTCAACATGAATCTGGACTCACCAGAGTTTCTCAATCCTGGATATCCCACATATTTTATATATATAATAAAATATATTTTTTACATAATCAGCTCACCAGCCAGCACTGCTGAAGCCTGACAACGACCCAATCATTTCAATCAGGTGTGTTGGAGCAAGGAAACATCTAAACCCTGCAGGGCAGTGGGTCCAGGACCAGGACTGAGAAACCCTGACCTACGCCCAGCTGAAATGCTCAGCGGCGTCAAGCATTGCCGAGTGGTAACACAAGTGTCAGCCAACCAGAACACAAGTTACAATAGTTGGAACGTGTTTGAGGGAAAACTGGCTGTTGTCTTTACTCGATGAGACCACCTCGCTCCCCACTCTCGCCGCTCAGGTCTCAGCCCACTTCACAGCACTTGTCAAAATCATTAGGGCATTAGGGGTTTAGTTACCTTTAAAGCAGCACATGGTAACAGGTAATATACACAACCAAAAGTCACCACCTTTTTACAGTAGCTGTTTATTGTTGGTAGACTTGGCAGTTGGTCAGGTTCAGCAATATTATGTGCCCAAAGAATGAGGTCAGCTGACTACCTGAATATACTGAAAATAATATATATGTATATATATATACATATATATATGTATATATATATATATACATATATATATATATATATATATATATATAGGCTGCGTAGACTCTGTCAGGGTCCCCCAATTTGGGGACCCTGACATTTCGCCGCACTGGCATTTTGTCCAAAACACACTCCATACAGCTCAAATGAAAGCTGAGACTCCGCTGATTCCAACAGTGTACGGAATCATTTCACCCGAATGACAAATGTAAAATTGCTCTTACCTTTGATGTTTATCCATGAAAAATTGATTTGTCAGCGCAAACAAAGTGCTCTCTGGTTAGACAGACTTCCTGTGTTACATTCAAAAGAGCAGCCAGGCGCGTCACGTCCACGCATTCTGTTGCTTCTTATTAACCAACAAAGCTGTCAATCAAAATTCGGAGATGACAGCGTCCTTTTACTGGCTGTAAGGGAGCCAATGAGATGTCGTGCATTCATATAGACCATTCCCTCGCTGAGATACAGGCCAGCAAAGAGAGACAAGGCTCAATGGAGCCATCTGGTGTTCGCTTTGGAATGGAAAATATATAAAGGTCTGCAGGAACTTTGAAACAAGGACATCAATTGTTTTATTGAACACTAATAGTTATATAAAAGTGAAGAAAGTAGTTTATTACATGGTTTAAATACAAATGGCACAGATGTTTCAAAAAGTGCCAAATGAGTCCTCGCCTGTTTTTTATTTTTTATTATTTTAATTTTGTTCTGCTTCACTTGATCAAAGTTAAACTTTGATTGTACTTTGATTTGAGTGAGTTTAGAGATTATTCTCCATCATTCCAAAGAGATATTCATCCTGAAACTGCTTTTTTTTTCCAGGCGAACCTGAATTATTTTCATTTTTTTGTGTGCCATCTTCATTTACTCTTCACTAGTAACACTTACACTGATATTTACATATCTTACACATCTTAACAAATCCCACAATTTTATATATATATATATATATATATATATATATATATATATATATTTACACACTTTGTATTCCATGTTCACATGGAAATACAGATGCTTGTTTGACCATCACAGTTTGTCCCTTGTCAAACTCGCTCAAATATAAAACATCAACTTTGAGGATCAAATGTTTTTCTGCTGCCTCATCGATTCTCTGATGAGGACATAATCAGTGTTATTCACTTGATCAGTGTACATGAGAATTATTGATTGTAGTCTTGTGTGTTCATCAGAGTCATAATTAAAGGTTTGGGTTTGACTGTGTGTGGATGTCCACACATGGTGTCTCACATGAAGCGGTACAAGGACACTGTTGTGTAAGATAATGTCAGTGAGAGTTTAAACATAAGTTTCTTTTCTTTTCATGCATTTTTTCATTGTTATTTGATTTTGAAATATGACGCCAATAATGATTATGGCTGCTGTTGATAAAAGCCATGCCGCTAACGGCTGCTGATCTATGCACAAAGCTGCACAGTCATTAAATGATGACTGATGGCTTCATTTCTCAACATGGAAGTGGAGAGAGAGGGAGAAAGAGGGAGAGAGAGAGAGAGAGAGCACTGAGAGCCCATCCTTCTCGCAGTTATCGATGCAAAACATGAGCTTCCTCCACTTTTCTGTTCTGTCACAACAAATCATGGGCCCAATCAATGTGAGGAGGAATTTACATAACATATCATATCAAAGAGATTAAGCTTTGTGCAAACAGCGAATCAATTTAGATGTTGTCTTCTAGGAAGTGTCAAAAATAGACAGAGGAATTACATCAAACGCAATCTGATGTGTGATGAGATGATTTGAGATGATGCTCCTATGTTGTGCCTTATCATTCAGACAACAACATTTTGGAAATTGCCTTTTTTTTTGAAGATGTGAATAAAAAAACACACAAGATAAAGGGGTGTGATTGGTTTTCTTGAGTTTTTTTTTCATTATAAATTCTACACAGCTGGAACAAAAACAACAACGAGGGAAAAGAAAAAGATTCATCAACACACCACAGAGGTCACAGCAGTGTACCACAAAATATACAGCATACAGTACAGAGAGTAGTAAAGCACTGAGATATTTCATAAAAAGAATCCAGAAAATAAAAACACAAAAAAACATTCCTTTCTTCTCACAGGGGGAGGAAAAACTTGGGAAAATTAAAACTCAGTAGTTACAAATCAAAGAATACCCCTTTCTAAAAAAACAAATTGCATATCACAATATTTTTATATAAAATATTCAAATAAAAAAATGGTGCTCTGAGCTCTGTTTCCATCTTTGCTTGTCATAATAAGTTTGCTAAAAGTCAATATGACAAGACCAGGTGACAGTAACTGGGGAGAAAGAGTCTTGTGGGCACAGATAGTGGTTTGAAGAGACCTTTTTGTTTTTTTCTTTTTATCAAAAACAAAAATCAAGGCCATTGGTTCCAGTGTACAACAAAGTAAAAGGCCACAACAACCCGCTATCAAACCTCACGCCTGCTAACAGTGTGGAGGAGGAACAGGAAATGCCAGTACTGCAAACACTCGTGCTGTGTGACACTCAAGAAAAAAGAAACAAGTACACCACATACTCCAGCGACGACCCGACCAACAACCCCCACCCCCACAACACCCCCGCCCCACCCCCGACACACACACACACACACACCATCCCGACGTATAACAAAGTAGATGGAACTTATGGTTTCTCCCAAAAAGCAAACATGTCCAACGATTGTACAGTGATGATAGTGAAGGGTCTCTGACGCTGTGGTCCACACCAGGTGCAGGTTTACACACGAGTGATTTGCATTTTGTGTCATTCACTTGAGTTGAAAAATCCACTCATACAATGACGCAGAACACAATCCGGACAATCTCCGACACTAAAGGCAGGTTTATCTACAGAGGGCGAGTGGAACCGCTGCTCGCTTTCAAAGCCCATGAGATTGATGTCAGTCACAGAGCAGAAGAGAAATGACAGCTATCACAGGATAATAAACACAGCAGAGCAAAGTAACACATGTGAACAAGTGGTGTGTGTGTGTGTGTACTAACATAATATACAAGTATGCTGGAAATAGCAAGAACAAATTTGTACAACCTAACAGCTTGTTTGTTCAGTGTCAGTTCAGCTGAGACAGAATCAGTGTGATCAAATGCCAGAGCTGCTTCTACTGAAAGATAATTAGCGGAGATTGGAAAAGGGAAATGTATGAAGAGTCAAAAATAGAAAATGCAATGAAACAAATGGCACTAAAGCAAACACAGAGCTTCTGAGAGTGGAAGCGGTTAGCGCCCTCACACAGTGCTGAGGGTTTACACACGTGAGCATAAATCATCACTTGTTACTCAGATGACAGACACACAAAAAGAGATAAAGAAAGAAAGACCAGCTCTGTGACGATTGAGCTGGCAGATGATTTAAGTGCAGACTCCAGTGCAGAGTAGTGCTTGAAACACACACTCCTGAAAGAACACAGTGGTTGATTGTGGGCTAGATAAAGAACCATCCTGCCACTGGCTTCATGTCTTTGGACTGTGTCACTGCTCAGCTCTACTCTGCCGTGGAGTCAAAGATGTGATTGGTGAATAATGAGTTTAAATTAAAAGACAATCCAGTGATTATGAGTAACATTATGATTTCTTTTTCTTTTTAACCTGTAGTAGTGCAGAGGGATGGAGTGGAAGAAAGTCTTAATAAAAACAGAACAGGAGAGTAAGGAGAGTAACTTCACCCGACTGTTCTACCCCAGGTTAGAAACATGCAGTTTCTCCCAAAGTTCCCAAAACCCACTTCCATGTTCCACCACGTGTTGTTCCCCCTTCAGTAAATAACAAAAATCAGCCCTGTTGCGTCTCAATAACCGCTGTCCCCCGTCCTTTCTCCTTTCCTCCCTCTGTCGGTTGATTTCCTCAGCTCAGTTCATCACTGTCAGAGAAAAAAACACAACAAATGGCAACATCATTAACATCAACTTTCATTTTTGTATCGATTATTCAAATATGAATAAAGAACAACGAAAATGACAAAAGAACCTTAATGAAGAATATTCATCTACTTTGTAACTGTCCTTATATCATAGTGGAACTGTGCAACAAAAAAAAGAATGAAGACACTTCTCGACTGAGTTTGGGAAGCACCATTTAAAAAAAATACTACCTCTATTCTAGTAACACAAAGCTAAATGCAAATCAATGTATTCCTTTAAATGTCGTGGGGAGATTGGGAGCTGGCTCCACTGCCCCCTAATAGATGTTTTAGAAGAAAACTGATGTCGAAGGAAGTAAAGAAGAGGAAACGACGAGCGAAGAGGGAGAAAAAGGCAAAAAGTTCTGCTTATGGAACAACTTATCAAGAGCTAATCAAGGAGAGGAGAGTAGAGAAGAGAAATCTGTCCTTGTCTTTGCTTTTAAGGGACAGTTTGCGGGTGATTTTCTTTCATTGTGTCTTTGGAGAGAAACTTCACTTGAATAGTCTCACGTCAGTTTCAAATGCAAAGCAAAATGTGTCCGTAAACTTGGAGCTATTGTAAAGCATCAGCCTGTCAGCCGCTCTCACATAAATCACATAAACTAAGGCTTTCAGGTTCACATGAAATATACCAGCGCTGTAAATTTCCTGATGAAATGAATTACATTTGTGTTGACATTTTCAGACGACTGTGAGCAGCTGTCACCCTCCGTCACCTGAGCGACAGGAACAGCTCTCACAAAGCTGCTGTCTCTGAGCGTGACTGAAGCGCCTTGAGATAAAGCTTGTGTTCATGTTTCCAGAGCCGCTTTATTTAGCCTTACACTCTGAATCTGCATTAACGTTCCAATGTTGACCTCATTCCAAACCAAATTACTCATTTAAAAAAACTCACTACTCACTTTTTATCTCCTCTAATAAAACTCTTCATTTAGTTATTACATTTAAAAAAGGGACTTAATCCCATTGAATGAAGCGCTGGCTTTGTTTTCATCGACCACGTTGTCCCTGACAGCTGAGACGTCCTTGACCTGTCTCTGCAAAGCAAAACACTGAAGCATCGTGGGTCCAACTTTGACGATCATGATCATCACAGTCACCATCACTAACGTCTCACACATGTGTCCACTGTCCTGACCTGTTCTGTGGCCGCTCTCTTGTTCAGGAGACCCGCCTCTTCATTGCCCTTGTCTGTCTTCATCTCCACGACAATGTCGTTGTTCACGTCCCCGCTGGATCTGCAGAGGGAGAGAGAGAGGGGGAGAGAGAGAGAGAGAGAGAGAGAGAGAGAGAGAGAGTGAGAGAGTGAGAGAGAGAGAGAGGGTGGGGGGTGTGAGACTGAGCTTGGAACGAATGGATCTAGACGTGACCTTTACTCTTCGTAAGTGACATAAATCATAATCAGCTACTTTAAGACAGCACCTACAATATTTTGTCTACATTTCCCCAAATGTATCAAGTATATCATCAATTTTACTGCCACACACATGCAGGTAACTGCCTCATATTTAAGATGAAAGATGTATTTGTCACATGGTAGAGTTTACAAGTACAACAGCAGTGAAATGACGATACATTTATATATATATATATACATATATATACATATATGTATATATATATATACATATATTTATATGTGTGTATATATGTATATATATACATATATGTATATATACATGTATGTACATACACATATATGTATATATATACATATAAACATATACATATACATATACTTATATTATTTATATTATATGTGTGTGTTTATATATGTATATATATATACATATATATATACACATATATACATATATGTGTATATATATATATATATATATATAAATATATATATATATATATATATATTTTTTTTTTTTTTCAAATAAATCAGTTTAAAATAGATGTGTAGGCGAGATTCTAATTTTGGAGGACTATTATCTAATTGAGCATTTCAAATGTTGTTTATACTGAACTCAGGGAATGGAAGATATGTTTATTTCATCATCAGCAATTTACAGTGTCAAACTAAGTTAAGCATCTAAATGTTGCTCAAAAACTGAACAAATGCTTGTCAGTAAAATGCTTTAACGCTGAAACACTGGAGAGAACTCCACTGTTGGCACACCGTTAAATAAAGTCTACATTACAGTGAGTCAGGGAATAAGTTCCAATCTTAATCTTCCAAGAGTATTTTCATTTCTGAGGAAGTAACTCTGACATCTAAGTGCACTCTTCTTCTTTTGTTTGTGAATTCATTTTCCAGATCACATAGAGTATATGCTCTGTGTGAACGGAGCAAACTTAATAAGCTTTCAGTCTTAACTGTATTCCTGCAGGAGTGCACTTCAGTACAATCTCTGTTCTCACACTTCACCACAGCACACTTCACTTTAAATCATTGCTGCACACATACAGTGAGCCCCATTTCCATCAAGTGGTCCAGGATTTCAGGCATTAACTGACTGTTGCTCCTGGTTTTGACCAAACAGTGATAGACACACTACAGTCCACTGATCAGCAGAGAAAAACACCCAAATGCCAGCTTGTGTTCCTCCAGTTATAAATAGCTACATGTCATGATGAAAGATCACACAATCATGGACGTCCTCATCGTTACTCTTAATCTGTACATTTGTCTGGACCATTGCAACAACTTCCTGTCTATAGTATTTGACGGATCATTGTGATTTGTTCAGTGCTGAGTAGGTGATCAACAAAGTATGTTCCTATTAGATATTGGTAAGAATCCACTCACTCGCGACGTCAGATTAAAGATTACATTTAAGTTCAGATGTGAATATCTCAGCGACATCTTAACAGGAGATCTGTGGTCTCTGAGTGCTTGTGTTTATTGTGTTGTGTTTGTCTTCTATGAGGACTTTAATGGAGGTCTCCACACTGGTATGAAGTCACACTGTACCACTTGTTGGAAACGGGGGGTTAAACATACGTCGTCTTTGTCTGTACTCACACTTCCTTCTTGTCCTTCTTGCTGCAGGGCAGCTTGTTCTTCTTGTTGAGGAAGTAGAGCAGGGCCACCAGCAGCAGCAGCAGCAGAACACACACCACCACAGCTATCACCACACCGCTGGAGCCTCCCTGCTGCTTCTCAGCTACAGTGTCACAACGGACACGTGGAGGGAGGGAGGGAGGGAGGGATGGAGGGGCAGATGGTGGGATGGAGGGTTGGTGGGAGAGTTGAGGGAGGACAAGGGGGGGGGGGAGGTGGATCGATCAGAACGAAGGAGGTGGAGGGAGGGAAAAAGGAGAATTTTGTTGATTTTTGAAGGGGCAGTGGTGGGGAGAGGGGAATCATGTTCGGGGTTTAGACAGATGGAGAGTTTGATTCGTGGGGTGGAAGAGAAGGAAGGACAGGGAGGGATTTGATTTCAGTTGGGGGACCATGGGAGGACAGGTAAAGGCAACGGGTGAGGGGATGATGGGGGAGAGGAAAAGAGGCAGGGGAGGGGAGCGGGATGGGAGTTAGTTTAACTTTTGAATGCAGTGATTGACATGTGATGGGACCCTGAACGGGGCCTGTACACTCACACATGATACTAGACAGCCAGAAACCACACGGCACATACTCACCCGTCCACATAGTCTTGTATTACTACACTTGTGAGGACCATTCTACAGTGTTTTCTACATAATCCAGAACTTTAAACAACCATCGTCAAGGCCATAGATACTGATGATTAACTCTATGGCCATGAAGAATACTGACAGTGTTTCTGACAGGATGACTGATCTCCTGAAAATACACTCATTCATTCAGTCTCGGGCTGTGAGAGACTAGGACTAACTTGTCTGCTATTTTCTTGATTAATCATGTCCATTCCCCAACCTCTAAACTATATTTTCCTTAAATGTTTAAAATGTTTTATTTACAAACCAAAGACAAATATGACAATATTGAAATTTAAGAAGCTAAAATCAGAAAATCTGCTTTTATTGTGAAAGAAAAAATGACTCAAAGTGAAAATCAATACAGTTGAAAGTTGGAACGTGAACAGGTTAAGTTAGATATGGATAACTGTGGTATTAACTGGGTTTGTCCTGGGTGATCTGATCATAAATGACGTCTCCTCATGCTCCTCATGGTCAACCATGAGGAACATCTGTGTTTGTGCAGTGATGCATGTGACAGGTATGAAGAGAAAAACAGTGACTCAAAGCTCTGCTTACGCGGCTGTTACAAGGATTTTAACGATTAAATAACATATATGACGTCATGGTCTACACGTACATTAATGTATGAGCTCTGAGAAGTGGGAAAATCTTCAGTTCACGGTGAAACTGACGCGGGAGGACGTCAGTCTTTAACATGTCCTGAGGGCGGGTTGTGGGGCGTATCCAGGATGGATTAGATGCGTTCAGGCCTGAGCTTGCAGCTGTCAGCATGTGATCAGATCACTCAGGACGGACGTCAATACCAAGACTGATCAGGGTCTCAGAGTCTGAGACCCTGAGGTGAAGCCAGGAGATGGCTAGCTTAAATTAGCTTAGCAGAAAGATGCTAACGTACCCGTACCAGCCGCTTTAATTGAATTATTAAAACGCTATAATGTAGGGTTTCTCAATCCTGGTCCTGGACCCACTGTGTTTTCTGTTTTAGATGATTCTCTGCTCTAACTGTAAAAGCTCTGGTTCTTAACAATAAAACCACAGGAAAATGTCTGATTATTGCTTTAAAATTGTCCCTCGGGGTTGGACACAGTTCAAGGAAACAGTGAAACCACTCCCTCCGTCTAAATTACTTTCAGTTTTCAGAAATGAATATGTCACAGTGAACCAGTGAAAACGTTCTGCTTTAGATCATATCCCTACAGTCCTCACAAGGGCAGTAATACAAGTTCACAAACAGAAACACATCAGCTGTGGTACACACAAATACCCTGTGTGTGTGTGTGTGTATGTGTGTGTGTGTGAGCACACAGGAGTCACTACACGAACACTGACTTAAACGTTGTGGACGTACACCATATACATGTCAGTAAGGTTAGCGATACAGACCTGACTTAAGCACAGGGATTCCAGAAAGCAGCACTTTGAAAGAAAGAGAGTTTCTCAGTCCCACAGCATAGCAAAGCAACAAACACACACACACACACACACACACACTGCAAGTGCAAACGCACACGAGAGGCTAAGGTTATACACAATCCTACACACAGCACCCCCCCACCCCACCCCACCACCCCGGCAAGTGGCGATGACGAGAAAGGAAAAAAAGTCGGAAACGAGAGGTGACCACAAAAGAGACACAGTGAAGAGACAAAGAGAGGAAAGGAGGAAATAGAATAGAATAGAGTCCTTTATTGTCCCCAGGGGGCCACAAAAAGTGTAGTAGCATCCACAAAATTTTAGGACAGACATCATACAAAGGTGACGAGAGAAGAAGAAGAAGAAGAAGAGGAGGAAGAAGAAGAAGAAGAAGAAGAACAATATACAATATCCACAGTGTTCGGTAGCAAGAGGACAAATATACAAGATTACAGTACAGAAGAGGAAGGTGTGTGTGTGTGTGTGTGTGTGTTTAAGTGTATGCGTGTGTCTACATGTGTGATGGGAGGGCTGGGGCAAGAGGAGATGGGTGGAGGGGGGGGGATTTCTAAATTACAGGGTCTGTGCAAAAAAGAGTCCTGAGAGAAGGAGGGAGGAGAGGAGGAGGAGGAGGAGGGAGAAGGCTCTACCTCTGTCAGCTGAGTTGCCAATTGCTGTAAAGAACAGAGAGAGAAAAAACAAGAAGAAGGAAGAGATCAGCAGGTGAAAGAGCAAAGGAGAGAAACTTCTTAACATGAACATAAATGAAATATTTGGAGAGTCGTGAATAGATCAACACAAATGCACTTCAATCACTCGACTACATGTTCTATTGTATCACAGTAATGTGTTCATATAATAAGGTGTTAATTAGGTGTGAAACATGCACACACATGTACAAACATGTTAAATATTTTTATCTTTAAGTACTTTTTCATGTTTATGAACACTACCTGTTTATCCCTGTTCCATTATTCACTTGTAACATTGTTATTGTACATTTTAAACGTGTTTCATTTGCATATTTTGTATATATAATGTTTATTTTGTAAGTGTGGGATCACTAATAAAGTCAAATCTGATCGCACTCGTAACTATTTTGGTTTTAGAGCCATTTTTAAGTGACGCAAATGGACGTTATTTCCATCGTACTGTCAGCTGTTACATTCAAATTAGAATAAACATTCGTTGTCCTGCGATATTAAAATGTTTACTCTAAGCATGTGGCTCAGTTTGGTGCACCACAGCTACTGTCTGTGCACAGAATGTAACGATTAAATCATTCCTTAAGAATCATAGAGACTGAAGTTAGTAAAGAGAAACAGCTCAGACTCACAGCAAGATTATCATCTGCAATTATTATTATACTATAATTATTAAAAAACTAGAAAAAGGTGTGAAGGAACAGTGATAACTGTGACACACATTATTCATCGCTGGCTCAAGAGTTTTGTCTAACTTGTCTAAAAAAAGTCAAATTTAACAATACAAATGAACATTTTCAGGAAAACCCCGACATCTTCACTCCATGATGAAATAGAAAGACAACAGAGGGGAAGTGTGAAGCATCACTGCCGCGGTCGCCTCCCGACACTGACCTCGTTTAAGAGATACTGGGAAGTTCTTGCTATCAGTTCCATGCTCGTTGGTGACCTCGCAGGTCACCCCGCCCTTCATGATGTCGGCTGTGGCTTGCAGGGTCACGGTGCTCACCACCTTGTTACCTTCCACTGATACAGACTGGCGGTGGGAGGAGGGAAAGAAGAAAAACACATGATTATTGACATATTTCTTCATTATTTCCTGCATAATTTCAGCAAAACATCATTAGTGGCACATGTTGCTTAATACGTCCTGTTTCTATCCTTGTTTATAATCTGGTGAGGGTTTATTCAATTCTTCTCCCTATTGTTCTGACTTATAAATGGAATTTTGACAGAATATCACTATTATTATCTCACTTATGGCTTTATTTATTGAATGTTTCAGTATGAATCCACATTCCCTCTTTTATGAATATTTATTTTCAGCTCTATCACATCTGTATGAGGTATTAGCATCTTTTCCACCCGCCAGTCTTTTAAGAGGAGGATCATGCTTTAAAATGCATGTGAAATGAAAATACTATGGATGCTACGTAGCTCAGTTAGTTTGTCTGTAAGAGGACAGAGGGGACGTGTCTCTGCAGGTCTCGGGCTTTGTTTGCACGTTCATACCTCTTTTCCTGAGGGTTTCCAGGTGAACTGGGGGGCGGGGTAGCCGTAAGCCGAGCACTTCAGTGACACCGTGTCTCCTTCCTTCCCCACCTCACCAGCAGCGGGAGTCATAATCATTGGCTTTCCTGGGGGGAGGGAGGGAGGGTAGGAAGGAGGGAGGGGGAGACAGTAGTGGGTGAATGAACAGTACATACACAAACACAGAGTCTGGTTTTCTATGACTTCACAGAACATGACATTGACTTAAATTCATTTCCTTACCCTTACTCTAACCATTACTACTACTGGTCTAACCCTAACCTCATCCTAACCATACCACACCTACAAATATAATCATTTAGGATTTTTGAGTTGTTTTTTTGTCCCCTAAAGGAAGACACGTACGTCCCCATAATGTGCAGAGACACACATCTACACACACACTCCCATACTGACTCTTAATGAACAGATTTCCTTCCTCTGACTAAAACAATACACGACACACCCTGCTTTGGATCATAGTTATTATACTAAATCTGTGTGTGTGTGTGTGTTCCAGGTGTTACTCATGTTGTGAGGACCTAACTCTGTTGACACAGTCACGTTACTTACGGGGACAAAAACCAAGTCCTCATCACAAATATACACACATTTCCGAAGTGCTGCGGCGGAGATGGAAAAATGCTAGCATCAGCAAATCAAATCATATCACAGAAATATTCCAGCACATGCAGGAGCTGATGAAATCAAGTCTCAAGAAAGGAAAAAGTAGCTCTTGAACTTGAGAGAGCAGCTTTCAACAGTGTTGGGCATTCATGTGTTCATCGTTCATTTGTGATGATTAAAGCTGCTGTTAGTGATGCAGTCTTTTCATGTTCGTTCACGATCAGATCGACTGTTTTTCGATTGTTTTTTTTTTACATGACATATTTTTATTCTGATTACTTGTGTCCGCGTAAACACTCAGTAGCAGTAAGAGCTATCAGATTATAAAGCTATTGAACACAGATTTCATTCACGACAGCTTTAAGGTATTAAGGTATTTTATCACTGAAATGATCAATATATTAAATATAAAGTATTTAGAAGTCATGAAAGTTAAACGAGCTGTGATTCTCTGTGATTCTGTGGACCTAGTATAACAGGTGTCCCCAGATTTTGACCCCTCCCATTCACACAGTAGCTTATCTCTCATAATTGGTGGAAGGAAAGGTCACACTTTCAAACGGAAAAAGGAAACGTTTGTTTGTGTTGACTTCTTTGTTGCTTCATTGTTGGGCCGCAGGCCATTTTTTAGAATATGAATTGGGACGTGGCCTTCTTAAGTTTGGGAAAAGCTTGTCCTCAGTAAAGAATTCTTGCCTGTACTAAAAATAACCGTCAGTGATTAAATGAGTCACATGCATTCCAGAAATCTTTCCTCAATGTTTCCTGAGGTGCATCTTAACATGTAACATGTAAGTGACTGTGTGTGTACAGTATGAATCAGTGTGAAATGGTTACCTTTGACAGTAAGGTTGACGCGAGTCTCAGCTGTCAGTCCTGCCACAGATGGCACGGCTCCAACACACATGTACTCTCCAGCTTTATCGAAGGAAACAGCTTGTATTGACAGAGTGCCGTCCTGGGAGAGAACCTCAGAGCCCTGGAGGAACACAAACAAGCAGAAATAAAACCAACTCACACACACACACACACACACACACTCTCATCCCTCTTTTCTATTCTACGTGTGTGAATATTAGAGCAGAGCATGAATGTGAACATCTCGTCTGCAGGCGCGCTGCAGCGCTGGGAAAGCAGGAGAAGAACCTTCACACACTCTCCGCAGCGTAGTGATAACAAATCAACGCGAGTCCTCCATCGTGCAAATTCTTCTCATAGGAATCTTCGTCTCTCAGAACAAACACATTGTCTACCCTGGTGTGTTTTCATCACACCCTGGAGACACAACAATAGATAGACAGGTAACAACAGCGAGCCTGACACCGGAGGAGCACTCTGCACATAACAAATGGATGAGGATGAATCCCCAAATACCAGTGCTATCAGACTGATTTGTGGTTTTACAGTAAATGATGTGCAGAGAGCCAACATATTTTCTGTTCTTTGAACTCGTGAAAAATAAATAGAAAAAATATGCTGTGTTGTTTTTGTTGGACAAGACACATCTGGACTGTTGTTTCTGATATTTTTTGCCCAAACTGGAAAAACATGTCACATGAGATGAAGTTCTGCTGCTGTGTTTCCGTTAAGGTCACACACCACGTGTGGGTGTTGTGCTTTTCCCTCTTTATTCACAGCAGAGAACAAACACCAGTGTCTACTCTCCAGTTGCTGCAACAGGACACAGCACAATACAGGCAGTGTGGTCGCGCCACAACTGTCTTAAAGGGAAGCCCTGCTCAAGGCCAGAAGCAGCAGCTGCACACAAAGTTATCATCTGTACACATACAATTACAAAAAAGAACAGTAGGAACTTAGTTTGTCAACACAAAAACAAAGAAGTAACAAATATGACCTTTAAATTTGTTAAAATCTAGCGAGTGCTGGAAATCTGTGTCACTCCCTGCACCAAATTCCACAGAGAAGCAATTTTTACTGCTGCCTCCATCAGTAAGTTCAAATGTGTTATTTGGCGACTTCAGTGTTGTTTATCTTAATCCCCCAGATTAACCAAACCAGCCTGCAGAAGACTAGCAACTCTTGGATCCCCACAAGCTAAAAATGCAGATTTTCTCTGTGGACTTTGGTGCAGGAGAATGAGTGGTTGAAAAAGTGCTGAAGACATCATAGTCTTCCTTTTGTAAAGTGACTTAAATGTATTATTAAACATTTTTGCTCAGTAGATCACGTATGAAGGAGAAACTTCTGTATAAAGACAGCTCACCTTTTTCCACTGAACAGTGTGTGGAGCAGAGGCCTTGGTCTTACACTGCCATTCCACCTTGTCGCCGAGCATCACGACTTGGGGTTCAGCAGGTGTAACGCTCACTGGGTCCAGGTCTGACACAGACACAGAGACAGGAGGCAAAACACACTTAAAAAACACGGAGGTTTGTATCCTAACTGCCACTCAAAAACCATGCAAAGAATGGCCATGCTAAGCAGATTATTATTTTTCTAATGCACTTACTCTGAAGCTGAGTCCGTTTAAAAGCCTACGTTAACCCTCTTTCTTGCTATTACTGGGCTTCTTCCACTTAATTTGTGCAGTTGGGATCACATTAAAGCACAACATGAACTGTGGAAGACTCTGACCCTCGTAATTCTATGATCTAATGCAGGGGTGTCAAACTCATTTTTGTTCAGGGGCCACATACAGCACAATTTGATCTCAAGGGGGCCGGACCAGTAAAAATAGTAAAATAATAGCATAATAACCTATGAACAACAAGAACTCCTTTGTTTTTTCTCCTTTGTTTTACATTTAATGAAGGATAATTTTACAAAACATGAAATTTCTTGAGAAATATAAGTGCAATTTAAACAATATCATGCCTAAATTTACTATTTACACAGCACAATGGATCTATAAAGGCACAAACATTTAGTCACGGGTATCTGGAGCATTTGACATTACCTTTAGATTAGTGTGAAATTTTAACAAATTCATCCTGTGGGCCGGATTGGACCCTCTGGCGGGCCAGTTCTGGCCCTCGGGCCATATGTTTGACACCCCTGATCTAATGCGTGTGTTTTTAACAGAACCCTGCCGTCGGCTCACTCACAGTGGACTTTGAGGGCGATGGTTCCGCTCAGCTCGGCTTCCAAGTTATCGTAATCTATGGCCGTGCACGTATATACGCCTTCGTCGGAGCGCTTGACGGACTTCAGCATGAGGAGACCGCCCTGACCAGTGATGGGCTTCCCCTGGAGACGGAAGCAAAGACAGCAGAGACTGAGTCCCACATCTTATGTTGATGAATGAACTCAGAGAGTGAAAAGTGTCGAGTCAGAGCGTACATCTTTACTGAAGTCAAACTCCGGCTGGGGGTTTCCATCCGTCTCACACTTCATGGTGACGGCGTCGCCTTCCTTGACTTGGTCCTTGTTGACGAGCGTAAAGGTTGCTTTCTCAGACGGATCTAGATGAACGAGAGACAGACGGGGAACAGGTGACCACTTAAATCATCCGTCATCAAAGACGTGCTGCACATTCCAGAGGGCATGTTTTCACGTTCCCAGCTCCTTCTCTTTCCTTTCCTCATCATTCTTACTCCAAAACTCGGACTTTAAACATTAAACTGCAGGATGTTGTGATGTAGACTGAAAGCTGTATGTTAATGATATGTTGTTTGATATAGTTCTTTAATTATCACTTAATGCATCTTTTTTCCACATTATTGGTACTTTTGCTTTAAATAAATGTTAATATAATTGCAATAATAATGCTTGTAACCACATGTTCACTGCTTTCTCTTTCTTTTTCAACCAGAAACTGAAGTTTACGTTGCTTTGTTAAAAGTTCAGTCCTGCACCGAACAATACTTTAAATAAATTGTTGTTCTAATGCTGTCTGTGTCAAAATGAAGGCTTTTAAATGCCGCAGTAACACAGTTGAACAGACTGATGGAGGCAGCAGTGTGTGCCGCGATGTCAAATCGCTGATTTCCTCGATGGACTTTGGTGCAAGAGCGTGAGTGGTTTACAACGCTGCACAAACCTCAGTTACATACTCTAAACATGTAGACTTAAGCAGTGAGCCAACACTAAACACACGTCTGTGACTCAACAAAACTTGAACTATTCAGATAATCATTCATCCATAAATGACTCTTGTTGTATTTTTCGTGAGGACGGAACGATAAAGACGCAACATCTTCATGGTACAAATAACATGATGAACTTCAGCGATGGTGCAACAAACCTCTCTGATTAATTCCCATGTGCTAATTTAGAACCAGCTCTGAAGTTCCTCCACAGAACCCCTCTGAAGCAGTGAAGATAATCTCCTCACTAATCCTCCCTCCCTCCCTCCCTCCCTCCCTCCCTCCCTGCACTCACAGTTGAGGTTGATGGTGATGGTGTCAGACTTCTTCTGCTTGATCTGGTCTCCTGGCATGCTGTACTCCACCACGCAGTGGAACACAGAGTCCTTGTCGGCCTTGTTGGGCTGCATGTACAGGGTGCTCTTGGCAGTGGAGAGACCTGAGGCCTCTTTCACCACTGAGGGGACCATGAAGGTCTCTGGGCGAGAGGAACACAGAGGATAAACCATTATCAAAGGACTTTGTGACTAAGTACTGTAAAGATCTTTATGTTTCTATAGGTGCAACATGGTTTTCATAACCTAAAGGCCCATTTATACTCACACAGAGACGGATGGAGCCTTTCCCTGTTTTACTAGTACTGATTCTTAATGTTGTTGATTCTTATCTCACTGTTTTTATTCTATTATTGTATGTTTTACCCTCTACTATTGTGTTGTAAAGTGTTTTAAAGTGCCGTATAAATACACATTGATTGATGTTGTTAACAAGGCTCATTCTGTTTGATATGAACCTGCCAGAAGTTACACTTTGTTCAAAGGAGTGAACACAACCATATATTGTTATAAAATTCAGTCACTGATGTGAAAACGTCTATTGATCTGAATAAAATAAAGTGTGAATTGTTCACACTTTATTTTTGTTAAGAATTTGCTTTACTGTGTGTAAAATAGGAGAGTGCACTCACTTTCTTTCCTGTCCTTATGTTCAGCGAGAGGTTGACCGTCTTTGAACCAGATAATTCTTGGCTGAGGATGTCCGTTCTTCGCCACACAGGTGCCAATCTGATACACATGGACGCAATTCAGAGAAAAGCAGAAGATTAGTGACGCAGGACGTGTTTGTGCAAACGTTAGACAGTCACAGAACATGCAAACACACCTCAGAGCTGGTGGTCTCTCCCACAGAAATGGCCTGACTTGATGGTTTGGTGAGTTCTGGCTTCTCAGGAGCGACTGAAAGAGAGAAACGAGAGAGAAAAAGACGTTAAAAGGATGTTGAAGAAACGAGAAAGACCACGGAGAAGGTCCATGGGTGTTGTCAAGCAGGACATGAGGACAGGTGAGGAGACAGAGGGTAGGACAAGATGAGGTCATCATTATGATTCATGAGAAGCAAACGTTTAAACGTTTAAACGTTGACACACACTGACCTTGTAAATGAAGCTGAGCAGTAAATATGCTTCCACACATTATTTCACTGTGACCTGGTTCACATGAGCTGATAACAGTCAGATCGCACAAAGGAAACACAACACACACACACACACACACACACACACACACGTTCACTCCACATGCGAGGTCATCTTATCGCTGCAGCTGTCCACTTCTCCACTTCTTGTGAAAATAAACAGTTTCACTTTCTGTTGCACTCAATCAATTCTTTATTGTCACCCCCTTGAGTGCAGTGCACTCATCCATGCGTCACAGTCATTAGGATTCCCAGTGAGGACTTAACACCACAAAAAGAAGGAAATACTTGATATTATATCTATAATAAGACGTAGTCATAGAATTTGGATATCTGGGATATTTTGCTGTGTGTGTGTTTGTGTGGTCATATATCTTGTATATACAGTACGAGGACAATATAACAATATTCAGATATCATGTATAACCCACGTCTCCCAGCCTTACAGAAATATTGATTTCATTTATATTATATTGTGATAAATATCGATATCAAGTGGCTCAAATCCCGTGTGGATCAGTAGCTATGCTGTTCAATCGGATTAAAATCACTGGGATTAGAAATGACAAATCTCTGTTTACATGGACGTAAAAACAGGTAATCCGATTGTTTAAATAAATAAATAACTAGGCACGCTTCACCTCTTCTTCAGACGTGGTCTGAACGGGCTCTCAGAGACACTGAAGTGAGGTTGTTGTTCTGCACACTGAGAGAGAGCAGTCTATCACTGCTGCAGCTTCAGCCCCAGGAGACCTCATAACTCAGTGCTATTAAGTTAAGGCCGGGCAGACGCGCTGTTATTCATCCCCCGGAGGAGTCAACTGTTCAAATGGACAGAGGACAGAGATAATTGCTGGTCTGTGGGACAGGTTGTTCTCTTGCTTTCTTGAGTGCATCTGACCAGGCCCTTGTCAAACAGCATTTTATGGAGGTCTTGTGAAACACTGACTGGCCCCTTCACGTTCTAAAGTCTCATTTATTGAGAGCGCTTTAAACGTCAGCGCCTGAGAGAGCAACAATAAAGTGAAATAACTCATTTAGAAGAAGCACCTTTACGCTTTGACATGTTTTTTTGTGTATTTTTCACTATTTTCCCTCAGAAATCTGACTTTTATTCTCTAACTTCAACCAAACAACAGTTTGTTTTGCGTTGCCTTTCTCATGGTGCAGATTCGTGATCAGTGCAATCCAGAATGCAAATGAATCCTATTTATCTCGCTGTGTCTGCTAAATACTAAAAGTATGATTGATGTCTGTGGAAGGGATTTCTGAGGGGGGGAGCAAGGGCACTGCGAGCTGCACCGGGGTCAGCCCCCGGCGCCACGGTGATAAATCTGGACAGTTATTAAGGTGAGATATATGAGACATGACAGGTGTGATTGAAGAGTGATTAGATTGTGGTTAATTGACCTCTGGGGAAACTTATCAAAGTTACTGCACGAGTCTCCACACGGAGGAAAAGCTCATTCTGCTTAATTCACGTAAGATCTATACAATTGTGTGTCAAATCATACTGGTGCATGTGTGTGTGTGTGTGTGTGTGAAATGCAATAAGCCAAATGAATGACATGCATTAAGAGCAATTAAGCCACTTTTAAATCATAGTATGCATGAACAGAACGGATGGAAGCCACACACCTCAGGGCAGTGACACACAAATATCCCACTGGGAATCAGCATTTACTCCCAGGTCAGAGATCTGGGTTTGTATCAGCTTCAGCTTCTGTGATTAAAGTCGATTTTTCTCATGTTGCCCAGCCGTCACCGTTAGACGTAAATGTTTTTAGCAAAACTTTTCACAACTTGGGACCCTCAGCTCTCTGAGCTCTCTTGATTCTGGTGCATTTGTGAGAACAACCACTGGCAATAGGTTCACCAAGAGGTTCCAAAATCCCAGGTTTATCCACAATATCATTGTGAAAGAGGCTTTAGTTGGAAATTCCACACACCCACAGCTGACGGGAAAGTCTCAGGGGGTCATGTTAAGGGGTCATATGAAAGGTCGAAGGGCAACAGCTGACTCACAGAAGACTTTGAGCATGGTGGAAGCGTCTGCCACCCCGGCAGGGCCAGCGTTGACCTGGCAGTAGAACACGAGCTCATCCGAGGGCTGAGTGGACGTGATGGTCAAGGTGAAGTCCTCTTCGATAGTGACCCGGCCGCTCAGAGGGGTGAATTCGTCACTCTTTCCAGCGCCACCCTGGGGTCGGAAAGCCACACGCTTCCTGGTTCCCTGCTCCTCCTGAAAGGTCAGACGCAGGGAAAAATGATGATGATGATGAAGGAGTGAAAGAAAAAGAAAGACATGAAGGGACAAAAAAAGACTGACGCCTGTAAATCACTCACTCTCCACACCAAAGTCTATAGAGAAAATCAATTAGAGCTGAAACGATTAATCAATTATTAATCGATTACTAAATTAATCGACAACTATTTTGATAATCGGTTTGAAGTTTTTTTCATGATTAAAACAAGATTTCTGATTGTTTCAGCTTCTTAAAAGTGAATCATTTCCAGGTTTGACAAACAACAATCATCATTTTTTAAGGTTTTCTGATATTTTATGGACCAAACGATTAATCGATTAATCGAGAAAATAATCGACAGATTAATCAGTTTTATGAAAATGATCGTTAGTTTCAGATCTACACACAAAGGTTGCTGATGTGTTACGTTGTGAATCCTTTGTTCAGATAAATCTCAGAGACACAAAGTGACTGAACGAGGCAGCAGTAGACTTTGGTGCAGGAGAGGTTAATAAACACAGTCTTTAGATATCATAGACTTTATCAGGTATTAAGTCGCTAAAATCTGCTACAAAGACAACTCTGTAAAGTCAGTGCTGATAATGTAGCGATACTATCCTTTCACATGCACATTTGGAACAAAGGTAACACTGGAAAACGACTTACAATGTACCATTCCACGATATCGTTGCCGGACGGTGGCGTGCCAGAATACGTGCAGGGCAGTTTGGCCGTGTCTCCCTTTAAAACCTCCACTTTAGGCGTAACCTTCACACTCACAGCCGCACAGCACACTGGAGAGAAAGACACAGACGGAGAGGACAACATTGGATTAGGGACTGAAAACATGAGGAAATTAGGAAGATATAAATGTCATTTATTTTGAGTAAAGTCAGTTTTAGTAAGCCGCAAACAGGGATTTATCCAAAACTAGGAAACACAGTCTTTTTAGAGCCTTAACTCAGACAATATGACACACTGACAGGTCATATAATGATGAAAAACTGCTCACATTAAAGTGAGATAGTAGAAAAAGAATTGAATTGGTGAAAGATAAAGAACATAGGTGACTCCAATCTGCTCTGAATTATAACGCACATGGCGTCATCTGTGATGACAATAAACTTCTCCAAGGTGGAGGAAACGAGGAGATAAGACGGAAGCACAAACACTAAAACCCCAAATGATGACAAACTAAACTATAGTGTGTGTGTGTGTGTGTGTGTGTGTGTGTGCGTGTGTAGGTGTGTGTGTGTGTGCGTCCAGGGCTGTGGGATTGTTCAAACACAACTACAAGAACCGTGAACAGCCGCGTGGTGACCGCGAGGGATCAGTGTATCAGTGCTGGAGCACGCCGTCTCCTGCTGGCGCTTTGCACTCATCACTTGTCACACACTGACACACTCGCAGAGGCTGGTCTGTGATTACAGCACGCTTTAAAGACACACACACACACACACACACACAGATAACAACTGACACCATGATGATGCCAGAGGAACAGACGACACATCCATACAGTGAACACTGAGGCTGTTTAAGTTCCTTACCCTTGACGTGACACAGAGTCAAATACATTTTTTATTATCTCCAATGGAAAATGTGTGTAATCCTTGCAAATTAAAAGGGATATTACACTTGAAATGTGAATTACGCTTCTTCCAATGATAAAAGAAAGTCAAGGCAGAAATGAACTATAAAAACTTCCACAGTCATTTCAAGTCCTTAATTCTCTCTTGTTTTGTCTTTACACTGCTCCCTGATCCGCACATCTTCCATCATTTATCCGGGCACCAGGAGTACACTAGATGTGGCCCCGTGTGGCTGAGGTCACAAGCAAAGTTATTTTTCTTTTTGGCTATGGGAAGCCACGCCCCCTAATTCTCTATCATCAGTTATATGAATCAAGAGCGTTGTATTTTAAGAAGCAGATATTGACCTTCTTTGGTATATTCCATATACTTGTCAATTATTATGAATTATTTCTTTGTTTTTCTGACTCCGGCAGCTTTTAGGTAACAAGGTCACAATGTACACAGTTTCCCTTACTCTTACATTCTCTTAAATTCTTTTTATGAACAGCAAAAACATCAAATTAAAGCTGGAGCATTTTAAATATAAACAAGTCTGCTGCATTCAAACTCTATCAGCTCCACACGAGTCACCCTGTGTTTCTCAGTATAGCAGCGTTAAGATCTCATTTCCTCATGCTGCACACAGGAAGTAAATCTAACAGATGCAGAGAAGAGTCCACAAAAAGTTCCAGAAGTTAATTCTACTAAACCCAGTCGGCAGTTTGGGGGACACTATTCGTCCCCGTCCGCCTCGGCGCGGCTGCTGTATACACACAAACGCTCCCTCAGTCAGGTCTGATAGTATTGCTTGACAGAGCCTGTTTTGTGACGCAGCAAAGAGTTCTGTTCACAAAGAAAGTTACATACTGCAGCTTTAAAAACCTCATTAAAATAACAGAGACGAACATTTTCAGGCTCATACACTGTGCGGCAGCATGAATTAATCATCGATTTCTGGACAACAAAAATCTACTCCTGAATAATTGATCTTATGTCTTGTGAGAAATTTGCCGAGAGCTGCTGGAGGAGCGGCTTCTGGGAACCGACAGGCTCGTTTTTAAAAAGCAGACATGAAAGTGTGTTTGCTCCAAAAAACGTCTAAAGAGAGATGAGAGGAGCCGAGGGATGGCAGCCTTGTTATCACTCTGCAGAGAACGAGGGAGGGTGGAGAGGAGAGCTCATATGGATATAGTGTGAGAGAGAGAGAGAGAGAGAGAGAGAGAGAGGGAGACGCTGAAATTCACCCCAGCCCACAGACCACATGAGGTCAGGGGTCGGTCAAGCGTTGACTTCAGATGAAAAGATCTCATGTCTCTGTCCACAGCTTTATTCTTCCACTTTGTCTTTATTTACTTTCATCCCTCCTCTCCTTCTCCTTATGTACTCTTCTCTCTTTTCCCACTGTCTCCATCTCAAATATTATCTCCCAGCAGCTCAGCGTAGCTCTCGAGTGAACCAAACATTAGTTCAACAAACCGAGGCTCATGTATCGGAGTTTGTCGTGAGGGAAGCAGCCCGGGAGAAAATCCTCCTCCTCTGTTTCTGCGCCAACACAAACAAGCCAGCCAAGTCCAGCAAACGCACAAGAATGTGTGAGTAAGCCGAACTCGAGGGTTTGAGAGAAAAACACACACTCACGTCAACAACATACCACATTAAATCAAGTGACTTACTGGCACATGTGCCCCGGAACCCCAACTCTTCACTTCTTTGGCTCTTGAGGAGCAAACACACACAGACTCGCTCTTCTCTCTGACCTTCACTTCAGGATGAGAACATTGTATCCACACTGTGTACTTACTTACTCTTTTACCTTGTAAAGCACTCTTTTTTCAAACGTTTGCAGAGCCATGTTTCCACCCAGTGAAACGCTTTCATACAGGAGGAATAAAGCACCAAAATAACCGGTCCCAACCGATCCGTTTCCGGCACCCTTCCCTCGGGGAAACCAGAATAAAATGGTACGGTCTGCGACAGTCAGCTGACTGGGCAACAGAAACATGTCAACTCCCTTGCGACCGGTGTAAATATCCCATGGACGTCACAGCAAACAGTCTATTCTCATACAAAGTTCCACAGACCGAGCAGGAAACAAAAGAACAAGTAAAGATACTGTTCTCAGTAGAAACACAAGACCGACCCAGGACCAGGACCATTCCAAACTGTACCATACTGTACCAAACTGAACCGAACCTAAACGTTTACTATGAAATAAATCTAGATATCTTTAGATACATTCACAGATCTTTGGCTTTAATTTGCTCATTAAGTTAAGTTTGAAAAAACTGGTTTAATTCAAGTTCAGTATCGACACACTTGGTGCTTCACTGTGAATACAAGAGGCAAACTTCTGGAAGGTGAAAACAAGCATGTGAGCGACTATAATTAATGCACTTTTTAATGTTATATTTGTATCAATAATAGTCCAGCACTGGCTACTCTGGAGTGGTCAGCTTCAGGCCCCGTAAAGGCTTGCTCCGGTTTCCTTTATTATGAGTTCAGAGCTGCTGCATGAGCAGGATAACTGGAGAAACACCAGCACTTGAGCATGGACAGAGACACAGGACAGAGTTTCCTGGTGTCCGACACACGACCTCAGGCTTCTCTGAGCCGCTCTGCTGATATAAACATGTTTTATTGGCGTACGACAAGTTTCTTTACAGGACAGGAAGTTGTTATTAGAAGTAGAGAAGTGATCTGTCAAAGAAAGGGAGCTGCATGCAGAGTAAATGTAGTGGAAGAGCCACGAGCAGGAGCACTGTGACGGACAGACATGGTGCACACGCCTTTTACCAGGTCAAATTCAAGCACCTTTCAAGCACTTTTAAGGTGAATTTAAATGTTTTTCCTGCATGTAGCAGCTGTGGAGAATTTATATGAATCTAAAAATACTCAAAAAGAAAAACAGGTTATTCCGCAGTTTCTATAACATTAAAAGAAATGGAATCATGTTTTATAATAGTCACTCTCACACAAGCAAGCAAAGGTCCAGGCTCAGTCTTTTGTTTTTATTTATTTATTTATTTATTTATTTATTCTTCCATCTAATAAATAAGCTATTCTGCCAATAAACTATTCATGTGAGAGAAATGCACTCATTAAAGCACTTTTCAAAACACAACATTACAATTCAAGGATTTTCAAGGATTTCAAGCCCTGTGTAGACCAGAGAAGGTCTCTCTCTCTCTCTCTCTCTCTCTCTCTTTTTTCTATTCAATGACTGAAAGAGGAACATGAGGAATTATTGATCAATTTAAAAAAACAAAACTCTACCTTTAATTAGTAGTAGAATATTAACCTGTTCAATATGTTAAAGGTAAATGCATGAAATGTACAACCCTAACTGGTATAACTGTGTGCACTCTCTCCTTTAACTCAAAAATCAAGTCCATCTGAACTACATCTTCCTCTCTTTGCCTCCTCCTCCTCCTCTTTTGGTGTCAGTTCACAGTATGTTGTGGGTCAGAGTGATCAGTCAGGCCACGGCTCTGTAATCTACACTCAAGGCAGCTGGACTGACAGAGGCGGGCAATTAAAACATAATTAGCGAGGCCGCTGTCCGAGCTCAGCATAGAGCACGTGTGTGTCTGCGTGTGTGTGTGTGTGTGTGTTTGTGTGTTTGTGTGTTTGTGGATTTAGAGACAGGCTGTTGGCCATCAGAGTGTGCATACGTGTGTGTGTGTGTGTGTGTGTGTTAGAGACAGACAAAGAAAGAGAGGGGCTGTGGGGAGGGAGGGAGAGAGAGAGAGAGGGAGGTGGGGTTTAACTACATGGGGGTCTCATTAGCTGACGCAGGCCGACTAATCGGATTTAGCCAAAGAGAGGGAAAGTGTGTGTGAGGTGGTGTGTGATGGGCTGCGTGACTGCAGAGAGGGACAGATGGGAACGAGACGGTCAGACTGTGACCTGTGCTAACCCACACACACTGGTACAGTATATCTATAATGCATGTGATATTTATGAGCAACTGAACCATGCCACCACGTGTGTGTGTGTGTGTGTGTGTGTGTGTGTGAAAAGAAAAAGATCCAAAAGTCTGCAGTCAAAGCGACTCTGCAAAGGAGGACACTGAAAAGTTAATGTGAATCCATCTTTAATACTCTCTGTCTCTCTGTGAGCGTCTGCTTTTGCCTTTTCCTTTGACTCATCTCTCTCTGTGTGCTGCATCTCCCTCACACACACACACACACACACACAAGCAGGTGCCCTTTATTATGAAAAGAACCAGATGGTTCGTCCCTCTCTTTCTCTCCTGTCCTTGCTTCCTTCCTCTCTTGTCCTCATCTTAGCTAATGCCATATTCTGGACATCAAACCAGGAGCCACTCTCTCTCTCCATCGCTCTCTCTCTCTCTCTCCCCCTTTCAAACTCCCTCCTCTTTTCATCCCTTATTCTCAAAGAGCATCTTTAAATAGCCGGCGCACAAACTCAGTCGTGTGACGAGTGTGTTTGAAAGAAAGAGAAAGACGGTAGAAGGACGGCACAAAGGAAACAGGGAAAGGACAAAGGGAGCGTGTGTTTATGAAACCGCCATGAACCACTCGTTTAATGATGTCCGCTTGTCTTCCCTTCTTTCTTTTAACTGCTAACCCAAACAGAGTAAGATTAGAGTCAGCATGTGTGAAGGATCTGCATCACTGCCAGGACACTGTGAAGTGAGTGAGTGGAACAGGAAAGGACACGAGAGGCGTGCAGCGTGGTACCTGCTGGACGAGGGATGTCAGAGTGTGTGTGTGTGTGTGTGTGTACCTGTGAATGTGTGTGTGTGTGTGTGTGTGTGTGTGTGTGTCTGGTCCAAAACATCTCTGGCCTCTAACAGGATGAGCGTGTTTGTGTCCTGCAGCAGGAGACACAGCCTCAATGTCACGAGGACTGAGGTCATTAAAAAAAACAGAACTAATATATAGATTTAATATGATGAGATTTATCTGCACCGCTGATGATGATGATGATGATGATGATGAAGGTGAATGTGTGCTTCGATAATCAGTATTAGTGCTGTGAGATCTGGAGACACATCACGAGCACAGAACTTCTTCCTTTTCATAAGATAGGCACACTTTCAAAATAAAAGACATTTGTGTTTCCTAAATGTATTGACTACTAATGTGTATTTTTTAAAAGTGTATTTTCAGGGCGGCTGGATCCACAGCCTTATACTGAGGAGTATTGAGTTGAGTAGCGAAACTATGATTTATTTATTCATTATTCCTTTATGCAAAGTCTATGTAGAAACACAGCAGCAGCAGCAGAAAGACTGCATGCAGACAGCATAACAGTGACGCTACCTCAGGTGTAACAACGCATGATTCATTTTGATAATTGACTTATTTAAGTCTGTTTTCGGTGGTCCGACCCTGTCAAAACTGGCAAAAAGTTTATATTATATCACTCTGATCACTATGCAATATCATATTTCCATACTTATTAATCATGGAGTCAGGTCTCTGCATATCTACAGCATATCTGCATAGTAATCGATGCACATGCACCTAATTGTATTGTATTACATTATTGTACACTCACAAATTGAAATATCTCCGCAATCCTTGTGGTAAAAAAGAGAAAAACATACTCTGTCTGTTACTGAACCAAATGATATAGACATGATTGATGCAACTAACGATTATTTACATAATCTATCATCTATTGGTTATTTTCTTGATTGGTCCATAAAAAGTAAGAAAAGGTCAAAAAATATTAAATATATGACATTTTCAAAAGTCTTATTCTGGCCCCAAACCACAATGATTCAGTTGTAATGATTTCTAACATAGTTGGATCTATTAAGCTTCGTCTGTTTGCGTTTTCTTCCTGATTCTGTTACAGCAAAAACAAAACAGACACAAATGTAAACTCCAAAGTAAATGTTGAACAAATCGAGTCAATCATCGACTTGCTTCCCATCATAAGAATGTGAGCGGCGCATAAAAGCATGACACGGCGGGAAAACACGTCACTGTAATAGATGAACTGCAGGCCTGAGCTGTGACTCACTTCTTACAGTCGTTCAAGAATAAATGTGGTTTCACTTCCACCACATGGTGTTACAGCTACTCACTATGTGACACCATGTGACTGACTCACAGCAGTCACAGAGTCTGTGTATGTGAGGGCAGTTGTGGGCAGCAAGGCGTGGCAGAGAGCCCCACTGTAGAGGACTGCAGAGGACTGCAGAGGACTGTAGAGGACTGCAGAGGACTGCAGAGGACTGTAGAGGACTGCCAGTCTGTTCGCTGAGAGTCAAACTTCATGCAACCAAGGAACGTACTCAGGCGGTTGTGAGATGGAAACATGAATAATAAAACCTAAAGAATACAGATGTTTTTCTTCCCATGAGAGTGAGATTAAAGTTGGTCTGTGTGACTCTGGCTAAGCAAAAGAGAGGGTCTCATTTATGTGCAGTATATATAAATATACATATATATATATATATATATATATATATGTACAGCATGTTCATGTGTGTGTGTGTGTGTGTGTGTGTGTGTGTGTGTGTATTGGCGGGGGCACCCACAAGTGTCGGGGTGGGTCCATGTAAGGCCTGGAGTCCGTCAGTGACTGATGATGAGACAAGAACAGGTGCAGTGCAGAGACAGCAGCTGCTCATGTTCTCACACACACACACACACACACACACACAGAGTGAATGCCACATGGGGAGAGAGTGAAAAAGACAGTCACAGCAAGACACACGACACACACAGAATTACAGTTGGACGACAGTCAGAGACAAAGTTTCCCAAATGGACGGAATACGAACAAGTGCGGCAGAAGGAGAAGTCGTCGCACACCGAGAACAGCCTGTACACAAAGTACCTTAAAAATAAGACAAACGCAGACACTAAATACCAACTCTTGTTGGAAAGTTTCTCTAATTGTAAGTGGATCATTAGAGCATTGCTTAGCACTGACGCGGTGCACTGTGTGTGGGGGCCTGGTGTCCTGCCAAGCGCTGACCTTTGAGAGGGAAGCATGACGCTGACGTGAAACTCACTGTCATTTACTGTATTCATAGACGAGCACTGCTCACACAGACGTGCAAAATAAGTCAAAAAGACATCATATTCACACAAAATCAATACTAAAAAGTCACATGTCCTGTGGCAATAATTATAATAAAAATAATAATGATAATGGAAGTTTGTAATCCACTCTCTCTCTCTGCTCCAAAGTCCACTGAGAAAAGAGGCATTCACTGCTGCCTCCATCACTAATTATCTAAGTGACACAAACGTGCCAAACAAGATACCAGTATCACCATTTTCTCTCTGGAATAAATGGGACTTTTCAGTAGGAAAAGGTTGTATAAATAGCTGAATGCATAATGTATCTGAATCTGGTTCTTGGACTCCATGTCAGTGGCACCACACTGTAAAAGACGTGCTTATCTCGCTGAACATCTAATCCTGTCAAACATGTGCATCCACTGTGTTAATACAGTTTCAATATGTTCTGAACAATGTAAATAAGACATTTCCCAGGACACACGCTGATGTGGTTCAGTGCGATTAATCTTCATAGATTCCTGGGTGACCTTTGTGTTTGCTCTGTGTAAGACCCTCTTTGTGTTTGCTATTGTGACATCATTTACTCATGATTTCCAGTGACAAAGGACGTGGATTCATTCAAATACCTTCACAGCAGAGTCATAAAGTCATAAAGACTCCCAGATAAACGCTTCCCTCGACACACTGCACACTGTATTTGTTTAAGCTGCCTAATAAAACTACTGCACTTCTGCCTCCGGGCGTTCAGTCAGTTATTGTATCTGCATCAAATAAACCCCGCCCCCCCTTACAGAAGAATAGGAGCGTGTGTGATTTTTTTTTTTTTAAAAGACATTTTTAAAAAGCCAGAATTCTAACAGTTTTTTCGTATAATTCTGAGGGAAAAAAAATCATTATTCTTATTTTCTTTTACTGACTTTAACCTTAGAATTCTGTCTTTTCATGATATTGTTTCCATATAAAATTCACACGTGGCACATACGCCTCCATACTCCCCATAACCCCCCCCCCCCCCCCTTTGGTGAAAAGAAACTTGAGCATTTCACCAACTTTTAATCAATACACAGTCAGGATTTGACAGTAATAACTCTCACAAGAATCAAATGAAAACCCTTTGAGGATTTTCCCCCTTTTTTTTGCCCCACATCAAAAGGCCGACATCACTCCTAAGTTACCAATTACCAGCAATCAGAGAATCAGACATGAGTCGTGTAAATGTGCTCTGACTGTCTGACTGCAGAGGCCAAAGCCGAGTCAACAGCTTCACAGATGATATCGCCGCCTGAAAATGGAGCCAAACACAATAAAACCTTTAATACTCAAACGTCACTTCTGCTGTTTTTCTGATACCGGTGTGTTTTTGTGAGGGTTCGGAGGGAACGGCCAGATTAACAGCCCGATACACGTATCCCGGATGTGCAGGAGCAACATGCACCACAATTACAGGATGTGGATGAGTCTGTCCGGGTTCCTGTCTGGGCTTGTGCCGATGTACCACCTAAGTGTAGGTAAAATCTACACCTGGGACCCTGCAGCAACACACACAACGTGCAGGTAGCAACTAGCAGCGGCGCTCATCTGCATCCAGCAGAGGAGACACTTTCTAAATCCACCAGAGGACCAGAGGCTGCAGGGGAAAAAGGTTTCATAAGATGTTAGATACAATCCTCTAACCTTTTATTCTTCTCTCCATTTATCTCTTGTGTTTGCCTGCAGTGTTTATGGCTGTGATACTGAATCAGATCTTCTTCTTCTTTCCTGTCTGATGTGTGTACAGCCTTGAAGGAGGCTGATGTGATTATGGCACTTAAACCAGGTTTAACCTCATTTTGGATTCATGAGTTAAACTTGGGTTTGAAGAGAGTCGGAGTCACGCAGAAGCAACAAGGACGAGAGTTTAGAGGAGTGATTTCCCCAGATGTTCTCAGGGATTTAACGCTGACGTCACGAGTCAAACACAGGGAGTCTGCATCATCCTCCCAAACTGCCGTCAACCCCATAATATTAGCACCAGCACGGCTCAACAGTGCAATAAAATGCAGAGTGCAGTGATTTGGCAAGTATGTGTGTGTGTGTCTGTGCTTCTGTGTGTGTGTGTGTGTTAGAGGGCAGAGAGGTAACATCCCAGCGTGTGTGTGTTGTGAGTTGTGGCAGATACATCACAGATGTGCTGGTGTGTTGAGTCATCTCGTGGCAGTTTAAGCGCTCAAGACAAACAGTGTGAAGTGGGCGACAAGGTCAGCCCCTCACACACTCTTTTGTCCACCGGGAGATTCCCCCTCGCCCGTCCTGTCGGCCCGGCAACGGGGTGAGAAGTCAACCCCCTGCAAACACAGGGAGACACGGGGGGAGTGTGTTTGTCTGGACAGGAGTGAAGCCCAGTGATTTAGGAACAAATATCTAACGCAATCGGGGATTTCTTTTCGAATCAGTTCAAAATAACTTTATTTATACGGGCTAAATTATAAGAACCTCAATTCTAGTAAGGAACAACTCTGAAAAATCCTTTTGATGGGGGAAAATATATGGCAATAAGAGTATTACGGTTATACATGTATGAGTTACTTTTTTAAAAAATACATCAATTGAAAATAAAACAGTAGTTATAAATTATAACTACTACTCATTATAAATGAGATATATGGAGATATAAAGCTGCACATCAACAGAAGTGTCATTAAGTGATCAATTCTATTGAAATTGGGTAATTGCGCGGATTGAAATTGTGAATTTGTTGTCTGAGACTGAACAATGAACCTCGTGTTTGTCCTCGTCCAACATGAGTAACTGAGTCAGGAGGAGAAAACCAGGACAGAGAGAGATTCGAGGAACAAGAAGGACCAAAATAAAACAAATAAAAAAAAGTGTGATGAGCGCACGGGCCGGGGTCTGAGCTCCTGCTGCTGACACTGCAGTTTATACCGCACAGAGGAAGAGGAAAAAACAAAGCCAAGACGATTATAAATAGAGCACAGAATACACGAGTGTGTCTCTGCAAAAGCAGCTTTGATATATTGTTCCACTGATAAACCTTAAGGATTCTCCGTGGGTCTCTGCACATTAGCGTAAAACTGCAGTCATCTCTCACACAGGAGATCTGGGCCATTTATGCAGCAAATATCTGTGAGCGACTACATTAACAGTGAGAGAGAGAGAGAACAGAGTCTCCATTTTCAGTCTTAACACAGTGGCAGCAACAAAGAGAGAGGGAAAAAAACACAGCAAGGCCAGAGCGGAGGATGACAGGAAAGATCAGATAGAAATGTCAAGTAGAATTTCATTACTTTTTTGAATCAATGGGCACAAAACAGAGACGGTGCATCAATTACTGCAGCATGTTTCCTCCTGGCAGCCTTTAATTTTCAGGAGGAACTCAATTTGGTGGAGAGAGAGAAAAGAGAGAGAGAGGGAGAGAGAGAGAGAGAGAGAGAGAGAGAGAGAGAGAGAGAGAGAGAGAGAGGGAGAGTCCTCAGTGACCGAGAGAAAACCCAATCAGTGGATGTCACTAACGGGGCAGAGATGAGAAAGGGTGTTAATATTTGATGTTTCAGGGCCCCAAACCCCGGGCCTCCTTCCCCTCTTCCATCCCCAGGGCCTCAGGAGCTCCAATTAACGCACCATGTCCTTTTTTCCCTCCTCTCTCTTTCCTCATCTCTCATACTTTTCTGTCCTTCCTTGAAATGCAGCCTCTGGCAAAATATGAAATTTAGATAGAGGAGGAGAGTAGGCGAGGACAGAGGGACAGGAAGACATGAGTGGAGTTTGTCTGCATGGGACACTGTAATGCTGCGGGTCTCATGTGTATTCGCGTCTCTCATGTCTCGCAGGTAGACCGACTTCCTCGTTGAGTTAATTCCAACCTTCTTGGGTTCTTGAGCGGTTTCTGTAGATAAAACTTGTGTCGCAGAGCTCCGGGTCTGATTGTCTTTACCCATTTTGCTCTGTGCATGCGAGTGTGAGCACTTCCTGTCACCACTAATGTATTACGACGGTTGTGGAATGACATAAAAACTATTTTATGTTTTATTTTATAGAATGAACTCATATAATGAAAGATGCTATGAAAATGTGTGTTATATTTTATGAGAATAACAAATGTAAGCTGTATTTATTGCCGTTATCTGTTACAGGAAAACATTAAAAACCTGTATTTTATTTATATTTTTTTATACTGATTATAAACTATTTTTATTGTTAAGAGTTATGGCAAACATTTTATATAAGAAGTAGTAAAAAGCTCATGTCAGTGGCTCTTACTTTGAAAGCTGGGTTAAAAGGCTGATGATGTAAAGTAGAGAGAGTAAAGTTTGGATAAAGGAAGTCAAAGCAACAAGCAGGAGTGATGTCAATGTAAGCATGAGCACAGCATGAGCACAGCATCAACTCAGATAAATGATAAATAACATTTTCATATAGAAGCTCTCAGAGATGGTGGAGGTAAACAGGAGAGGAAAAGAGAACCCCCCCCCCCCCCAACCCCCAGTATATTTTCAATTCCCTCCAGCCTCCACCTATTTATCAAGGTAAATGACTTGCTTTAATGGGCCAAAATGATATGCAGTGTTTGGCAGAGGCAATCTGCCTGCATATGCTGCTGCTCGTGCTGCTGCTCGTGCTGCTGCTCATGCTGCTGCTCATGCTGCTGCTCGTGCTGCTGACGTCCATGATGGGGATCCTAACGAGGTGCATTCAATGATGAGTGAGGCAGTAAAGATGCTAAAGTCCTATCACGACTTAACGAGGGAAATGTGATGATGGACGGACAGACAGACAGATAGATAGATAGACAGATAGACCGATAGACAGATAGACAGATAGACAGATAGATAGATAGATAGATAGACAGATAGATAGATAGACGGATGGATAGGTGTTCAACAAGACAGTCATGAGGGTTGGAGATCCTGTAAAAACTGTTGGAGGAGGCTACATTTCATCCACGCCCCCTTTCCTTGACAGTGTGATGATGAAAAACAACAAGTTCACAAAGACATAAAGTTAACCTACTGGTCCAGTAGAAGCAGAACCACCATGTCATCACTTTGCAAACGCAGCACGGATGTTCACTCAGGATAACATGTTAGAAAATGTCTGCAGGATACTGATGGACCAGTCCAAGACAAGAGACTGCAAGCGAGTGTTATCGTTGTTAGCATAGCTACGCATAGCTACACAACATGCTTACTAATAAAACAATAATTGTATTATGATAAAAATTAGTTTCCTTAGATTCGGTAATTCCAGGAAATTTCTCACAACCTTTTGGTTGCATTTGAAGTGTGATGCGCCATCATGGAGGTACAGTACGGTTTGGAATGGTAAAGCCCTGGGTCAGGCTTGCGTTTCGAGTAAATCCATAAATCCTTTAAGTACAAGAATTAAATGACTTTAAAAGTGATTATACACTTATAAAAACATACTTATGGGTAGTTTAGTCAACAATTCTCTCTAACACTTACACATTCCAAGTTATTATGTCTTGGTTTTAATGACCTCTGTAGTCCTATGGTACTGTTATAGTTGCTGATTTATCTCACACACGTCATGCAGTGCTTTCTTAAAGCATTCATTTGCACACTTAACAACTTCATTTGGAGATATTCAAAATGTTGCTCATACAGAGTCCTTGAACAGTGGTGCCTCAGGGATGCAGTCACGGCCCATCACTGTTCAGTGTGTGTGTGTGTGTGTGTGTGTGGGCTGATATTAAACGCGACAGAAAGAAGAAAAAACAGAGTGTCCTCAGGATTCCTTCCTTCCTTTCCGTCTGTTTTTATCTGTAAAACCGACACAGCACCATGTTCTGGATTAGAGACAACGAAGCGATGCAAGGTCACTGCTGCTCTGTCACTGGATCGTGTTTAACGGAGCTTACTCATATATTGGACAATATCACTTTATGTGACAAGAAACTCGACTCACTGGTGTTTAATTACAAATGACAAACAGCATGCGCTCCTCTCCCATCACTGCCGTCACTAATTGTTTTAAATTTTCAAAATGAAACCATATCGACACCACTCTTTTACAGTCGAGATGGATTGGCAGAGAGAGAGAGAAAGAGAGGCTGACTCAGAGTAAAAAATAAAGGCAGAGACATTAAGACTGCAGCTAATCTCACTAAAAGGGTTACGACAAAGTGCTGCCATCTCTCTCTCTCTCTCTCTCTCTCTCTCTCGCCTCCCCACTCCCTCCAACCCTGAATCAATTCATCCTGCAAGTCATTTCCTTCCGTACTCTGCTGAAAAAAAGCAAAAGGCAGCACTTGTGCCCATTTACCATGATACAAAAACACACTAAAGTGTATCCATTACAATGTTTGTACGACTTCTAGGGCGTGTTTAGTTAATAATGAACTTTTCTCCAGTGTAGCCTCCCTCATTTTAGTGTGTGACTGATGTAGTTCAACTCGGGACGCACCGATACCAGTCCTGGGTATCAGGTTTGGCGCCGCCCTCGTAAAACTACTTCAAAACTGCTGAACCCAATTTCACTTTACGTATCTTCGAGTTCCAACGTCAGCAGTTTGGAAACACTTTAAGATCAGTGATGAGGACAAAAGTAGAGCAGACTGTAACAAAGAGGAGGAGGACACAAGTAGCTCCAGTCATTTGATAATACAGCCATAGAACAGCAACTTCTACGTTTTTTATCGTGCAAAAATGAAGGAATTGGTTTCACTCTTCCAATACTTTTAACATCTTATGTTGTATTTTATTACGGTCAAGTGAAACAGCTCTGATATGAACACTAATCCTATTATAATGAATGAAATCTTCATATACAACCACCAACCACTGCTACTGATGCCCTACCGCAAAGATACGTTTTCTTGACTGTGCAAAATAAATGAACAAATACATAAATAATCAGTGGTGAGGGCGGATTGAGCAGAATAGGCAGAGAAGCCTATTCAGCTACATTTGTTCCAGAGGGGAAATAAGATTTGAGATAAGAAAAAAACAAAAAGGTGAGAGCAGGTCAACATGTGTGTGTGTGTGTGTGTGTGTGTCAGATTTCTTCTGCCAAACACACACACACACACACACACACACATAGAGTAAAGCTAGCAGACTGCCCTGCCAGCACACATGTATTTTAATAGTGATGAGCCTGAGGATGAATGTGCCGGGCTCTATTTACAGTGTGTTTACTGTTGCATTCACACACACACACACACACACACACACGCACACACACACACACACACACACACCTGCCCGGCCTTCACATCTCAACAACTCAGGTCCTCAAACACCGCTTTTCCCCCGCATGTCATCTTTTTCCTCCTGTGTCACGTCAGGCTGATTTGTAGCACCCAGGTGTTTTGTTGGCTCGGGGAAAGAGCGGCCGGTTCCTGTGTGGACGGGTTATGCACACGAGTACGCAAAGCAGGGGTAAACAAGAGCAGGGGGAACAAAGGGCTTGTGGGTAAATAACAGAAAGATGCGACTGTGGCTTGCTGTCACATCATTGTCCTAGTGAAGTGTTGATTTAGACGACATCTGTCCGAGGCATTTTCACAGATGCTCTCTGTGTAGGGCTACACAGCATTTAGAAAATGTATAGACATCACAGTATGGACACTTTCCTCTCCTCACATGTTCAGACACACATCCTGGTAGTTAGCTGAGGACACAGCTGGTTTCACAAGCTAAGATTCAGACTAACCCGACCTTTCTTTACCAGACGTTGGCTGTAATCTCTGTTTTCTTTGTTGCTAATATAGAAAGTAAGTGATCAAGCCGTGTTCCACTGGATTTGAAGATCCTCTGTGGAAGCGTGGAGGCTCATTTTCACAAAGCGTTGGCACTTTGACGTTTTGGCATTGTCAAGACTTTTCCACATTTGCTTCTTATCTGACGCAGTGATTAAAAAGTGGATAATGTTCTTGTTTGCGTGTGTTTCTGGGCTTCCCCCTTTGGCAGACTCACTCCACATTATCTCTTCAGCATCCTCACCCTCATCCTCGCTGCCATCCGCCCTGCTCCTTCTCGCCTCTCTTTCTTCCTCTGTGGAAAAGTGCTGAGTAGCACTCTGCCCCCCCCCCCCCCCCCTCACTTCTAATGAGGCTTCATTTTGGCAGGAGAGGGAGAAAAGCCAGAGAGAGGAACACCATCTCCACTACTTCAGCTGACAGCAGCTGCCTCTTGAAGCCCTCTTCTAATATCCACATGGGACTATGAAAGAGGGCTGGAATAGGGTGAAAATGGTGGAACAAATGGATAGCCACTCTCCCTATTAGCCTCCATTATCCACAAACATCATTTCATAACTAGCGACTAACAAGGCATCTGTGTAGGCGCCCGTTTGAATGTGTGCCTTTGGCTGAGCTACGGCACACAAATGTGGTGCAGACAGCTCAGAAACCATGGAGAATAGCGCTTCTTTGTGCACAGGCTGAAATACGAGAGCACTTGCTGAATAAAAGGGGTCTCATAAGGGGGCGAGGGCACTCCTTAGGGGGCCAGTCATCCGGGCGTGACAAGCTGCTACTGCTGTAATGAGATAACAGGCCGCTGGAGTACGAATTGATTCATTCCTTCCCTTCTTTCCTCTCTCTACATCCATTATCCCGTTGCTATTTCCTTATCCATCCATTGCTCAGGTTTTCTTTTTTTAAACAGGCCATCATGCTCAGCGGGCTGGTAAAGCCTGTGTGCGAGGGGCAGATAGAGGGATAGAGGGACAGGGGTAAACACACATGGCAGCCGGAGAGATAGAACACAGATGAATAAAAAGGGCACAAGAGTGTGGAAATGAAAGCTGGGAAAAGAGAGTGTTTTCTTTGTTCGTGTCATCCAGAAAACATATTCAAGCGTATGTTGAATTTAAACACAGTGAAGAAAACGGCACACTTAACTGATGCAGAGACAGAGTGTATATATACAGCACGGCTCAGTGCCTCCAGACGGGCTGAGTAAATCCTACCATCACAAAATTACCCCTGCACCTGCCCTCCAGCCCCGTTCCCGTCCCACTTCTCCCTCCCGTGACACAGACAGTGTTGACAGTGGCAACACTCAGCAGGAGGTTGCAGGAAATCTCCGCTAAGAGCTGGACTCAGTGTGTGACTTTTCACCTACAGCAAACAAACCCAAAACAAAGGCTGAGAAGCCAGGTTCTTAATTCCCTGTTTTAGAGCTGAAACAATTAATCCATGAATCAATGACTAAATCAATCGTTAATTAATTAACTATTTTGATAATCAATGAATCGGTTTGAAGCTTTTTTCATGATTAAAACAAGTTTTCCGATTGTTTAAGCTTCTTAAATGTGAATATTTTCCTTATTTCTTTGCTCTGAATAACAAAGAAATCATTCAAAGTCAATCATTTTGGTTTGTGGACACTTGAGAACATCATCATTTCCAGGTTTGACGAACACCGATCAACATTTTTTAAGGTTTTCTGATGTTTTATGGACCAAAAGATTCATCGAGAAAATAATCGACAGATTAATCGATTATGAAAATAATCGTGAGTTGCAGCTCTTCCCTGTTTTCTTCTTTATCAGGGTAAGAAAATTGAAAGATATTTAAAACTGCTCTTGAAATTCATATGACTGAGGCTTTAAACGCCACCAAAAAATGTCTGTTTTTTTTCAACGCCTGAGTGGAAAATGGCCGACTGAGCATCTGTAGCACACCAGCTAACACCTGACATATGCCAACCAAGGCGAGCTCATCCATCGCTATCAGAAGTGTTTGTCAGATGTTTGTAGGATTACAGATGCAGATTATAGAGAATGATTTATACAAGTGATTTTCAAGGACTTTGATTCCTTTATATCCTTTTAATGTTTAATGTTTTAAAATTTGATTTGGAGAACGCTGGCAGGAGCCTGAGAGCTCAGTATTTCCCATCATTTGACAAAAAGTTAAAATAAGTTAACTTTGTTCTTCTCACTCCAACAATGATTTATTCCTCCGGAATTAAAACAAATTGGTAATTGGTTGTTTCATGATGGTATTATGGCGGTAGACTGACGGCTTTGCCAGAGCCAAGATCTCATCTGAGCGACATGAGCTGTACGCCTGCTGTGGGCTATCAACACTCACTGTCCCAAAACAGCGAATAAGCTGCAGATTTAGAACGTCTGTCTCGTCCTAAATCTGTAGTTAACTGCCTGCCATGCCTCACTCACACACACACACACACACACACACACACACACACTCTCTGTACCTACACTCTGTACCTCTCACCCCTGTTTCCATTGCCCCTTCCTCCCTCCCTCCCTCCCCCCCTCACTTCTTTTTGCCTATTACGGTGGATTAACTTATAATGCTTGGATGAACTTGAGTCAGAGGGTGGTGGTGGTTTGTGGTGGTGGTGGGTGGGGCTTACAAAGTCACACATCACTACACACACAATCGCTGGCTGGCTGGCAGATATGGTCACAAGCCCACTGGCACACACAGACACACACAGACACACACAGACACACACACAGACACATGGAGCCTTCTGGAGAACAGTGAGACACACACACACACACACACACACACACAGGAACAGGAACCAGGCCCTCGTGCTGAAACTGAGTGAAAGGTGCAGAATCCAAACTAAAGCCCATATTAATCCCCCTGATCCCTCGGAGATAGAATAATTCAGAGTTAATTACTCTCCTCCAGCCTTCACCTCAGTTTCATAAATCCACTAAACTCCCCCTTTTCCCTCAATCAGGCAAACATTTGAATATTCCCTCTGTTTCCCCCCACATTTCTATTCACTTCCCCCACTCTTCATCTTGTGCTCTGGCAAACACTGTACTCTCACTATTTCTTGACAGTGTAAAATAAGAGTAGAATATGAGCCCTCTCTCTCTCTGTCTCTCTCTCTCTCTCTCTTTGACACACACACACACACAGACAGACACACAGGTCTTTGGCAGCAGCCGACACAGAGGCTGGCACTGAGCTTGTGTCTCTCTGGTTAGAGTTTGGAACCACAGTGAGTTTAATCAGAGTGAAGAGGGACCACATGGCTGAATGTGTGAGTGCTGGAGAGACACACTAACAACCGTACAGTGGACCAGTGGACGCGAGCTGAGAGGAGAGAAACATACACAGCAGAGTGTAGACAATGCTAAATAAAGTCTACTTATTTTTAGGATAATAGAGGCAGACTGATGGTGGATGTGATGGTTTGCTGCTGTATTGTTATATACTGTTGTGCTGTTTTGGTCTTGGTTGTGTTAAATGTGATTTATATACAATATCAAATGCATTTCGACTATGCAGTATTTTTAATCCTGATTTAACAGCTTCACAGTCATTGTAATGGTGAAACGTCTTGTTGCAGGGAGATTATGGGCTGTTTCCACTCCCCCTACTGTCTGCAGACTCAGGAGGTCTATTCTCTATGCATGTATGTGTTTTTGCACTTTTTAGACGTTTGCAATGATTGTAAAGGCCTCTGCTCAAACATTACAATGAACGATGTCTGTTTCTGGACGGTGGTTGGCTGTTCTTCCATCGGCATGGACACGGCTCCATGACTTGTATTCGCCGGCTCCATTGAAAACAAATGCAGTGGTGGACAAAAAGGCGAACAACTGACCAGACTTGCACTTTAATAATCGACCTCTAAAAGATACACGAGCCGCTT
Source organism: Solea solea (assembly GCF_958295425.1). Taxonomy (NCBI): domain Eukaryota; kingdom Metazoa; phylum Chordata; class Actinopteri; order Pleuronectiformes; family Soleidae; genus Solea; species Solea solea. Next base: position 2,531,489 of record NC_081146.1, read on the forward strand.
GCTCATTTGTTTGCACACAAACTCAAACCAACAATGGTCTCCTGCAGATAATAACCCTGTATTAAGTCAGATAAAATGTCCCTTTGTCCACATTGTCTTTTGTGTCTCGCTGTATTTCGTTGCATGTAAGGTGTGTGTGTGTGTTTTTACACAGAGGGGAAGAAAAAGAAAACGCATCGCGCCCCCAGAGTAGTTTCTATTTTCTGCACCAACACTTTAAGACAGGCCAGCAGATAATCTGGAGACGAGGAGATAGCGAGGGGGGCGACCACTGGCCCATACATGGGTAGGGCAAGAAGGAAGGCAGGGGGAAAAAAGCCGCGGCATGTATGTATGCACACACACACACACACATTTACACACCCAAAATGCATATTTTAAATATCATTCGGCATATGGGCAGAACACACACACACACACACACACACATATTTGAACTTAAACTCAAGGGGATACGAGCTTGCTTGCAAGTGTGCACACATACACATTCCAGTTAGTCAACTCCCATCTGCCTTAGCCTTCAGCATTCCTCACTAATCTGGACCATAATAGCACACCTGTCTTCTCCCATTCTCTATTACCTCCACTAAAATACAGTGGAGGAGGGGGTTTGGGGGGCAGGGGGGGCAGGGGAGGCTGGACCCACTAAACATATTCATGAACAAATAACTCTCCATGCTCTCTTTTAATGTTCTGTTTGTTATGCACCACTCTATCCATCTTCTCTTGTTCCTTATAGGGAACAGTCTATCTATTAAACAAGAGCACTAGTGGTTGGTCTATACTTCGGGGGGGGGGCTGCTATATGTTTCCATGGTAACAGACATAGAGGTTATTGTCATAGCTAGACAGGCATTATTGGTGAAGTTGGGAAGGATGGGGCACAAAAAGGGCAGGTCAGAGATTGGAGAAGCGCAGGCCAGGGGGTGAATAACTGGAGCAGTGGGCAGGCAGGGTGGATAGGTAGGTCATATTATTATTGATTGTCTGACATTATGTGGACAGCAGGGGAGTCCAAAGAGACAGACGAATAAATTGTGGCTTGACATCAAAGTCCGGGTGCTGACATTGAGCCTGCAGGGGACAGAGGCTGCCTGCCCGAGGCTGGATTAGAGGAAGGTAAGATTTAGCCAATCAGACACAGATGCAGACAATGAGAGCGCTGTTCATCATTTACCAGATAATACAGAGGTTGGTGGGAAAGAGCTTAGAAATGAAAATGACGGGGTGAAACACAACCATGAATCATTTCAATGCAACCTCTGACTTCCTTATATGCTACGGTTTTTCAAAGAAACCCAAAAAATGTCTTAATACACTTACACATCAAGGCTCAAGAGTCCTCATAATATTTTAATCTGCTACCTGGTCCATTTTTCCACATTCATTAAAGCTTCATTACATTATTATTCATGGCCTGGACGATGATGTGATTAGAACTGAAATGGGAGCTAACAGATGAAATAATTAGGGAAATGAAGCTGCCGCGATTTAAATATTCAACATTCAATCTGGGGCTGCAGGGCGAAAAAAAGTTAAACATCAGTGGATATTGATAATTATTGTGACAAAATATCACACAGTTTGAGACTTTTAATGAGTTTTGCTCCCAATGAGACTTGAAGAGAGCAGTTAATTGTGGTTTTCAACTTCTTAATCGGACTGGGCAATATGGCAAAAAATGTTACCATGGTATTGATGATTATCGCTATGAAATGTCAGATAATTAAAGGTTAAGTTTTGCTCGTGAACGTTGAAGAAAGCAGTCAGTTGTGGTTTAGACTTCCTGATGAACACAGGAACATTCAGCATCCATTCACTCCAAAATACTCTGAGCTGTGTTTGAAAGTGTATTTGCACAGTTGCTATGAATCTTTGTTTGATTATTAAATGTATTCCTTTATTTCACCCCACATCTGCCTTGGCATCTTGTGCTGATGATGGAGTTGGACCTCTAGGTTAAGTGTTCTCCAGCACACACCAAAGACTGGTTCACTACTTGAGTTGGATGAATCCTGTCATTGTCATCTTAGACTATGACAGAATATGACCACATGACATTGCTCAACTGAAGAAACTCCACATCATAACACTGCCCCACAGAACTGCACAGAAGGTATTAAGCCACACACGAGACGAGAGTATGTGATTTTCTTTTGGCCAGGCAGGGTACATTGTTACTGGGTTACTGCAGTTATTGAGAGAGGTGAACAAAGTTGTTTGAGGAGATAACTGCATGGTTGTCCACGATGACATAGCCTTTCATCTGCACGCACCGGGCCTGAGTCAGAGTGCACTATCCATCACTGTCTGCTAAGTGATTGACCGCCCTGTCTAGATGACTATCACCTAAGCCACGCAGAGCCTGGTGATAATATCTGGAATGTGTGAAACTTGAGAGAGAGACAAAACAACACGAGTGTCTACCTGCACGAACCTGCGAGAGCCACGGAAATGGAAGAAAGAGACACTCTGGACGTGTGAGGGGTGTGTGTGTGTGTGTGTGTGTGTGTGTGTGTGAGGGGGGACAGGTGAGCTTCCAGTAAGTCACAGCAAAGTCGAAAGAAAAACAGACAAAAACAGTGGGGAGTCGTCATGGATGGACACAGAGAGACAAAGACAAATGGTGCAGTGGTGTAGTGGTGGTGGGGGTTAGAGAGAAAAAAACATCCTCCACAAAGCTTTGAACCACCAAACCTTTACCAGCCAGGACACATTTAGTCATGGTCCCCATTGTGGAACTAACAAAAGAAAACAATCCTAGATGCTACCCATCTCATTTCTCTAATTTAACTTGGCTGTCACTTTTTACCCAAAATCTGGATATCCATTCAAAGTTTTTGGGGGGTAATTCAAAAATCAGCTTGATTCAAGGATAAACACCTGGAAGAACATCAAACGTTCTAACGTTCTGTCTTTGATTGCCTGTTGTGTGGAAGTATTTGGGGTTCTACATCATAGATGGCAAATTAACAAATGTGCAGTCCCACATGTTAGCTTAGCTGTTAGCTTCACCCCAGTGAAGCCTTGTGTGCTAGAGGCGATGATTAAGGCGATGATGACGGATAAGCGACCTGGCAGCCACTGAAGAGCAGCTGTCTTCAGATTTGGTGGCTTCCATTTTAAAGTGGTTAGAGACCATTACTAGATAGCCATCGCTCCTGGAAAACCATAACAAACACGTTTGTTGACACGTTTTCTGTCACTCAGCACATATCATGCTGATCCTTGTATGTACGTTGGTCACACCTCCTTGAATTGGAAGGTGATTAAAGCCTTTCCATTATCAATTTAAAGAGATTTAGACGTGGCCGAGCGTTAGCCCGGCTAGGCAATGGGGATATCTGAATATTGGACTCACACAGTGTTCATGTCGTGCCTTTCCAGGAAAAATCAAAACTACTATCAACTCATTGTCTCCTCTCTAATGTACATACCCAAGGTCGCACACTGACGGAAAATGCTAATGCCCTGACAGCTCACCAGATGGACCCGTGACCCCGCGGGTTATGCTTTGTACTCACACACTCAGACAAAAGACTGTCATTCATCCTGATTTAAATGAAGCCAATTTACACTTTTGTAATGTCTGTGTTTCCCACTGACGTTTCATCAATATTCTGACTTCTTCCCCTGACACCTGCTTTCACTGGTCACTGGAGGAAACAGGGGCAGGACAATCATCTCTATAAGGAAAGCAGTTTCTCCACTGAGTACTCATGTCTTTGTTCAGAGCATACGCATACAAATATGTGGATTTTGTCAAACAACACTGTTGTTCTTGGATATTTTTTTCTTCTCCATTGGCGTTACCACTTATCAGAAAAAGGATCTTCTTCCTTCCTGCTGCACACACTGCACCTCGATGTCTCCATTCTTATGCAAACACACAAATCATGTCTCGTCAAGATACCAGTGGAGGAAAACAATGGACTTATAAAGTCTGAACAACTCCGAGTGACGACATGATGGAACCTGACAAGCAGAGATTACAAAGTTGATAGACACTGATCAGAAGAAGGAGGAGGAGGAGGAGGAGGGACACAGTGTGGCAAAACCGGCATGAGCACACAGTGCTAATCACTAGCATACCAAGATCAAAACGTACATGAATCATAAGAATGTTACAGTGTGTCCTTGTATCGCTTTCATCAAGGCTGCCACATACCACAGAGGTAGACAGTGAGGAGAGGAGGCTGCCTCTCGTCTTCAGTAGTTGACTAGTCTTTTACACAATGAATCAGCCTGAGACACAGAAACTAGCTCCCACTGAAGACATGGCTGCCAGGGATTTGAACCACTTCACCAAAGTCCATCATACAGCTCTAGTAAAACTCAAGTGTTATCGGTTTTGTATCAGGCACGATGTTTTCCAACACTTCATTCATAGTATCTCCTCAACATCCTCGCCAGAGCAGGTACCACAGAAAACGACTGAGTATAATGCAAAAGCACCATTTAAGGAACTTGCTTTGTCTACCCATACTATGAGAACTGGCTGAGGGAGCATTTGTATGTTTACAGCAGCAGCGCAGGGGCGGGTGAGGACGAGAACCATGTATCCTTTCAAACAACCTGTTTTTTTAAGCAGCAGAATTCACTCCTGAAACTTTTCATGGGTGATTCTTTGTGCTTTCAATCACACTCCAAACTGTTTGCAGCTGTCTCGTTGCCACAGCTTTACTGAGGAACACAGAGAGAGTTGTGGGGCGTCGATCGGCCTAATTAGCATCGTATGAACTCATTTGACAGTGGTTTGAATCTATTGTACATTTGTCAATGATTAAAAGTTACACACAACAGTGTCTGACAACTCATGAAAATGTTTGTCACTTTATCTTTCCGACTTGGAAAAGAAGAAAAGAAGCTGGGATGTGCATGAGCTATCACTTTCAAGTTTTTATTATTGTTCATGATAAGAATAAGAATAATACAGTCAAACATTATTCATTGGGCTATGAAGCCTAAAGGAAAACCCAGCTTTCTGTTTATATAGTTGAATCTGTTATTTACAGGAGCAGATGGTTGAGGTAGGCGTTGGAAACGCTGGGTGTTTAGGACAAAGGAGGAATATGGTGGGGAGACAGGTGGGATGACTGTGTGTGTGTGTGTGTGAGGAGGAGGAGGAGGAGGAGGAGGTAAGGGAAGCTTCTGGAAGTCTGTGGTGTGTTGAAGCTTCACTATCAGCACCCTGGCACCGTGTCATCCACCTCCTCCATCTCCAAGCATCTGGTGATAATGTTTAGAAGAAGGGCTGAACATGTGAAGGTTGACGCATGGGGGAGTAGAGGGTGGGAGAGAGGATGGATGGATGGGTGGGTGGGTGCGTAGAGAAGGAGGAGGAGGAGGAGGTGGGAACAGAGGTGAGGAATGAAGGGTGGGGTTAGCCAGAGGGTGGAGAGCTGGAGACCATTGTGAGTCAGATGAAAAGATAAAGCTGCAGACCAGTGTTCTTATCATGTGTTGCCATTTTTGAAGACACTGCAAAACCATATCAATGCAATTCAACAAAGGCAGAAATAAACAAAATGACATGAAATGGATCCTGCATCTGTCTGTGCTTTTCATTAAAGGAGTGCAGGACAAAGACAGCGAGAGAGAGAGAAGATCAAGATAAAAGCAAACACCCCCACTATTGAACCTCAAAGGTGGCTGTGCTGTGTGGCTGCACCTCCCATCATCAGCCCGTTCTCAATTTATTATTTCCAAACAAAAAAGATCACAGGCCTGCGGAACCATTGTAGCTCAGGCGGTATAAAGCAGGCCGTTCCTTTCTGAGGGTTAGGTGTAAAACTGTCCATAAAGAGTAGGAGGTCATGATTTACTGGATAGCCACCAGGGGGCGAATCCACTGGTTGCAAAAAAGAAGATTGAATGGAGAATGAGCTTGTAATTCTCACTCATACATTAAGAATCATTTTCCTGAGGAGTTCATGGTCTCAACTGATAGTTTTAGCTCTTCTTTAAAAGAACACGATGTCAATTTTAGCAGAAAATAGACAAAAACATATCAGTGGAAACCAGTGTGATTGACAGCTATTGTCCAATAGGTGACATCTGACATCTGTCACTTTCAAAAACTGACAAGGTGCCAATCAAATCGCAAACGTCGCTGCTTCCCAAGATTTCTGATATGAAAACATAAGCTCGTGAACACATGAACGTGAGTCATATATCATTATGTGATTTCAGACAAAAAAGCACATTTATTTCAACGGCGCAGATTCCTTTTCCATTTTCACTTCTGTTGCTGCTGTTGTTACAGTCAATGGCTTCATTTTCCTCAGCAAATGTCTCCGTCTTCCACTAAATGTCATTTTTGAAAAGTGTGCTTGTGTAAAGCCCGGGTGTGGTTGGTTTGAGAGCCCTAAGGCCAATTTTGACATTTATGGTGGGGAGGGTGAAGAAGGTGTTTGAGAGGGGGTTTTGCAGAGGCAGGCAACAGCCTGTCCGTGCAGGTACGACTGTATATGACAGTAAGGGGCAAAGTGAGGGAAGAAGGGAAGGCCAGGAGAGAGGAGGGGGAAAGGGGGATCTGTCAAACTGTGGAAGAGGTGAGTAGTACTAAAGAAGTGCGAGCTGAGGAATGTGGAGAAGAAGTTAACAAAGCTGACGGACAGGAGATGTGGAAGCTGTCTATCACAGGCAGTGCAGCAGGATTTTCCATGACTTCAGCTCTTCCTTTCTGAGCAAAAAGGTAGCTGGGGGCCAGAGAAGCCAACACTCTATCTCCATAATGAGCTGTGAACCACAGGCTGAGGTGGAAGCAAGAACACATGGAAGCTAGGAATCAAGCTTAGATTTCAGATGTGCACAAGCAAAAGCAGATGGGCTCCTAACTCCCCGCAGACCGAGGACAATGTGTTCTCCAGATTAAAAAGGCATTACATACATACAAGCATCCGTGCGCCCAGATGCTCACCAGCCTCTGATGACATAAATCAGGAAAATAAGAGTGCCTCATCCATAATATTTTACACTCAGAACAGTACACAGGCAGACACACACAACACAAGTTCTCACATAAAACCACAACTGTCGTATGGGGTGGGAGCTTCATGCTGATGCTATGGAATAGTCTTAGAGTGACATACATGTTCAATAGATCATTTTCAATAGAGTGTTAAATATGGTTTGAATTTAAACATTATTTTCCATTTTAATCAGATAGATTTGGATGTCAGATGATCTTAAAAACCCATGTGAGCTCAAAATAAAATCATCATTGTCGTCATATCTCAGCGGTCCTACAGTTAGGTCTGTCTAAGCTAAGCTTTTTTTGTTACCAATCATTTTTCAAAAGATGCCAAATGTATTCATGATACATTCCCACTAGATTTTAAAATGAAATTCATCAATTCATCAATCTTATAATCCAATAGTCAAATAGCACTCAGGCTATAATGGGGAAATGATAAGTGCAGTTATTTTTCTGAAGATGTGTGGAGATGGAAGAAGACACAGCAGAAGGTCGTAATGCAACATTTCAGAGAAAAATCACAAAGAACCAACACACATTCTTCTGCGTCTGCCACTGTTCTATACGGAAAGTGCCCGGAATCTAGAACAGTGAGAGCTGTGCAATAACAAATCTTCAGCTCAACATAAACACAACCTCAACAGCCACTTTAGAAAATAATCTGAGCGGAGGGTATTACACAATGATTAACATTAATTAACATTTTCCAAAGCATGATTCTGTGTGGAAACAAGTGTCAGTAGTTCTGTATTCACCTCAAGTCATTACATTTTGGATTGTACGACTCCTAAAGGCAGCTGCTTCAACAAACACAAACACTGCAGAGTGTCAGTATGAGTGGCTAATATGGTTTCTGGGCAAACCTGTCAAACCGAGCCTGGCTCAAGCTGATATGGAGGCTTCTCTCCAAGGTGTAAAGCTGAGCAGGCAATCATTTGGACGTTGTCTCGTGTTTGTACTGCAGGACTTGGCTGCCCTCTGTAAGTCAACTGACTGATAATCCGCCACAGTGGCTCTGATCACAGAGTCGAGTGGGAGCAGACGGAGACGACGGTGAAAGAGACCGAAAATGAAGCAAAGTGACGGGAATTGGAGAGTGCTAGTGATGGCAGAAGTGACAGGTGAAACCAAGACTGAGGAGGAAGCGGGAAAAGGTGAAAATGTCAAGAGACAAGGGAATAAAGAAAATCAAGGACACAGACAAAAAAAGCAGTTCAGTAAATGAACTCATGCAACATGATCTCTGACCATCCAACTGTTTCTCCTCTTTCTCAGCCCCTGCCACCACTTCCTTTGTCCTGCTACATGTGCTAGTCCTGCTCATGGGAGATGGTGAAGAAAGAGACAGTGTTGTGTGGGGAGGAGAACGTCCTTGAAGGACAAGAGGATCTGTTTTAATATTTGGATACAAATGAATGGAGGGAGGATAGAACAGGTGGGTCGCCACATGCAGACAAGCATACTATTGTTTGGCTTCCTAACTCATCTATCTGAGGATGGAGTTTGTTGTAGATCCAGGTGAGAGGGGGGAGCCTGGCCTGCAGGATTCAGAACCCGCGCTTATTTACACGCTGAGGATTATCCGGAGTTTCTCCTGCTGCGTTCTCACATGAGCTCATGCAAACACGATCTGGAGATTAGAGCAGGGACCTGGCAAGAGAATCTCCGCTGAGGATGTTTGGAGTGCCTTCTGTAGACCTTTGCATTCTCACATACATGCAGTCTCCAGAGAATGCCCACACTTCAGTGCATGTTGGGTGAGAGTGAGTCTTGGTGTGACTTTGATTGACCCCTCATGCCGAAGGTGGGCCTGGCTTTGATGCTCTCATGTAACCGTTACACCAACTGGCACCGAGCGGACACACCTACATACACACACACACAAACAGATGGGGTGGGGGGTGTGTAGAGTGGTGGGTGGTGGATTTCTTTGGCGAGCTGTACCATGCTAACTTCCTTGCCAAGGGGAGCAGGCTCCGACTCTGACAGCCTGGATCGAATGTCACCAGCTGGCAAGCCAGTAGAGCCACAACCACGGAGCCACAACGTGGCACAGAGTGAAGCGGGAAAAGAAACAACCACAAACTACAGCCAGACAAAAACAGACAATTGGTGAAACAAAGGAAGCAGTGAGGGTATTGTGACGGCACAAAACAGGACATGAAACCTCCATTTCCCTCTTTTAGGCCCAAAATATCAACTTGGAGACGAATGTGGACATTAAGTTCCTTAAACACAAACAAAGAGAGGTGGTTCTACCAATGTGAAGCCCTGACATGAGTACAACTTCATGCGACTTTGCCATTTTCTACGATGACTGTCCCATTACAGAAGCACCAGTGTGGAATAGACTTATTGTAATGAAGTCCCCCTCCACTACATTAGGTGGCAACATGCTCCCATCACAGACAAAACGTTTAGCTGCTGGCTGGTTGGTACCATGTCAAATGCCATTCTGCGACCTGAGAATATTTAATTATTTATATTGTCTCCCCTGATTTCACCATGTTTTTCTTGCGGTCCGCTTCTTCTTCTTCTTCTTCTTCTTCTTCTTCGTCTTCTTCTTCTTCTTCTTCTTCTGTGTATCAGCTTCTTCTATCATTTCTGGGTCAAAGCCCGGGGCCCGGAACTGTGGAACATGTGCATAACATCTAGGCCAGTTTGGATCCACATGCAATAGGAATTCAACTCCCAACCACATTATCTGTGTGTGCTAGTCCAACTTTGAGGAACGTTTTTTAGTACAATTTCAGTTATGTGTATTTTAAAAGCTAAGCTAAGCTAAGGATTTAGTCAGACTAATACAATGACTTGATTATGAACTTGATTATTAAGTTGACTGCTGTCCCATCACCAGCTGATACTGCCATCCACACACACACACTCAGAATTAAGTCCCTATTTCAGTTCACATTGGGGTTGCACTCATGGTCAGCCCTCACTGTTCTTAGTGACTGGTGCCCACACACATTGCAAAGTCCCATCACACACCCAGTGCTAACTCCTCCCCTTTGTCTCACACACACATTCTTAAACACACATAGTGCAGCAGTAGTTCATTTAACGGGGTATGCATTCCAAACATGCGCCTCAATTCCCAGACACCCCTTCTCACGAATATGTAGATGCACACACACACACACACACGCATGCATGCAGCCATCCACACACACTTTAAACATCAACAAGTACCAGCACACATCAGGGCTCTCCCTTTCACTGTGCCTCGGCCCCCTTCACTCCCTTCACTCTACACCTTCTCTGCTGTCCATTCCTTTCTCCTTTTTCCTTCCCTGTCCTGGTCTCCCTCCTCACTGTGTGTGTGTGTGTGTGTGTGTAATCAGCCTTGTCTTAATACCTGCATTCCTACAGCCTACAGGAATGTCTTAACAATGTGGCCTTGTTCAGGTGCAGAGAGACAAAGACCCGAGCGAGGAGTCCCCACTCCGTACAGCGCGTACTGACCGTGGATTAGATGATAGGCTCTAATGCTGCCTCTAACACTCGAGTCCAATCTATGAACCAAATTCACACTCATGGAGACATCAAGTGTGTGTCAGTCAAGCTCTCTTTACGAGTCTCCTCCACACAGAAATGATGGTATGACAGAAACTGTGAAAATGTGAGCAGAGTCAACCAAGTTGCAGTTTTTCTAGTACAAATATTACTAACAGTCTTTAGCATTAGCATTATGTAAGGACGTAGGAGGTGTGTCTGTGTCTCCTTTACCCAGTAAAGGTTTTGTTGATTTGAGACAAATGTGTTGATCAAAGAGATTATTCTTTCACTTCCCTTAAATCCATTTTTAGGCAACCATATCGAGCCGCAACAACGAATTATTGATTGTTAATTGAATAACTATTTTGATAATTTATGCATGTGTTTGAGTGGCTTTTCTTTTCATTATTAAAACAAGTTCTTTGCTTTTTCAGCTTCATAAATGTAAATATGTTTCTGGTTTGTGGACAAAATAAAACATTTGATAAGACATGGGAACTTTATGGACTAAATTAGAACCGGCACATTATACAATCACAAAGTAGACAAACATAATTAGCAATTAGCAATTAGCAATTAGCTTTCATAATAATATCATGTGTTGGACGGTTTGAGTAGACATTTAAAAAGGTCACCTTCAGTTTCACCAACTTCTTTTTATACACTGTAAACCCGAACAGTAAAAGCTAGTTAAAGAAAATAGGTTGTTTTAACTCGAATTTTTAAAAAAGCTATTTCAACACAAATGTTCTAAGTTATTATAACGGATTTTTGAATTTAAGTACACGGTGCTCAACCACTTTGATTAATTTTTGTCATTGTACTCAAATAATTCGACTGCAATGCATGACGTCACGTACGTGCGTACGTGCCTCTTCAGAAGCCCGCGAAAGCGACCAGCCTGGGAGAGACAAGTCCGCCATGACGGTAAGTTCCTCGAGTAATTAAGGCTTTATTTAACAAAGTTAGCACTTTTTTTGAAAAAAAACCACACAATTACAAAGTGCTTCACACACAAATAAATCATATACACCTATATATAACGTTATATTCATAAACACGTTGCTCGCAGTGGTCGGGAAATGCGGGGGAAACGTTTTCAGCTTGTTAATTACTTCGATATTTCAACGTTGAAACGGATAAATATTTTTTTTTCATCCCGTGGGACTGTTAGTGAATTGTTTTGCGGTGAATTGTGGTAGCATACAGTGGGTTTCTCAACCTGCTCGGCAAATATTTAGCTCAAAAGACCGCCATGTCGGCCGCCCACTGTACTGTGGACAAGAGGTGCTGAGACAAGTTTGCAGCTTGTGCACTGACCGCCATTACATTATTATTATTTTTGAGTGCATCTCTCTGGTGAGTTACCTACTGTTTTATTTTAATATTGTCTTATTTTATGCATTAAGCGTGTCAGCAGTTATCTTGTGCGTTTGAAACGTAAATGTCGATTAAGCGAAGGGAGAGGGATTGCGTTGCGCGGACGGACCGGTGGATGCAGGCTGGCGGGCAGGTACCAGGTACCAGCAGCGGAGGTAACGTTTCCATTGTCGCAACAATCGGTTTGTGTGCGTTTAAAACGTTTAAAACTGCAGTCGAGTCCGACGCAAACGGTTCTCCTCTCTCTGTGTGTGTGTGTGCAGGTGTGTTTGTGTGTGTGTGTGTGTGTACGTTTGTGCGAACCTGCCGGTACATGCTCCGAGTCCAGCGTCAACTGTTTTGATTCCACTACAGTAAATCACTTTACTGGACTGGTTTGGTTGTGTAAATTAACTCTATTGCGCGATCTCTGTGTAAAGTGTGTGTGTGTCTGTGTGTGTCTCTGTGTGAGAGAGAGAGTCTGTGTGTGTGTGTGTGTGTGTGAGTGAGAGAGAGAGAGAGAGATGGTAAAGACAGCGAAACTTGCTACAGACACCCACACCCAACTGAAATAAAACAAGTGCACATATATGGAGCTAGAACAGTATCAAAACTAATAAATGCACACGGAAAATAATACATGCACACAAAAGGATTCACAAATCTAAAAGTCCGATTGATAAACATATTTTTGATGCACACAAATATTAAACTATTTTTTTTAACAGCAGATTGTCTTCAGTCAATCATATCTTTCTCCTTTTATAACCAATCACATGAGTGCCTCCCCACTAGGGGAGTTATATGACGTCATTAAAGCGCACACCCAGTGGTGACCAGAGGCGGAAATACATTTGTGAATTTCTTTAGCACATATATAAAACTAGACATATTTGTGTGTGCATCAAAAATATGTTCATAAATCAGACTTTTATATTTGTGAATCCTTTGGTGTGCATTTATTTTTGTCCGTGTGCATTTATTAGTTTTGAGACTGTTCTAGCTCCATACACATAGGTATACGTAGATGCCATTAGTAAAACAGCTTTTCTTTTATGTTTGTTGTCTTATTATTTTTGTTTAGTGATATAAAGAATTAATATGTGATAACTATTTTTATTGGTTTGTATTTTTTTATTTTTTTTTTATCCTAGTTTGCCTATTAAGAATTCAGTGAAGCTTGTAATGTTAATGTAGCTAAGGCAAGACATGCGTAGTTTAACATTTTAGTCACAATTCAGTGTTGCTCCTCACTTAACTGTTTAACATGAAACATAAACTTTTGGGTGACCTAGGGCTGGGCGATATGGCCTCAAAATAAAATCCTCTATTTTTTTTATACAAACTCTGATTTAAATCGATTTACTACTAAAGACAAAATAATTATTCATATGAGGTACTATGTGTAAATGAATGATGTTTTACACACACATACAGTGTTTCAGTGTCAGTTAATTAAAAAATAATTTCAGTACGTCCTCCATGACAATAGCACAGACTCCATGTCTGTGTCACAGTCTCTGGACTGAAATACAGCGGCAGTGTGATGCTGGTTGCGGACCAGACTACTGTGTTAAATATTGAGATTTTAGACATTTCCCTAGTAGTTGTCGGAGGTTAACCCACGTTTTTGGGATTGTTAAGTATTTTTAAATGATTTACAGTTCGGCACTGTTCGGCTTGATCCTCGTGTCGGAGGTCTCCGGAGCACAGACTCAATCTGATACAGTCACATACAGTGGTAGCCCGCCGCTCGCAATCAGTGGAGCTGTCACTAAACACAGCATACTCCTCTGTTAAATATTGAGATTTTAGACATTTCCCTGGTAGTTGTTGGAGACTAAACCACGTTTTAAGTATCGGACGTCTCTTCCTGTGACGGCACCATCGCTATTTTACGTGCACGCTGCCATGTTGATATTGCCAGATAACAAGTGGGGGGAGGGGAATGGAGCAGTGCGAACAGGAGTTGAGAAAGCAGTAGACGATCGTTTTTACCCAAGTTAAAGGAAAAATCAATTTTAATTTTTTCAACATCGTCCAAACAAATTAATTCGAATTTCGATTTAAAATCGATTCATTGCCCAGCCCTAGGGTGACCTGGATATTGTTTTATGGGAAACAGAAGTAGCATATTTCTATATCTGAAATGTTCATTAACTAAATTTTATTAAATGCTTGACAGATATAATAGTTTATTGAATATGATGTAACCTGTCTAACTTTTCAATCTTCTTTCTTTTATCAGCTTTCCAATGGCTTGGAGGTGTAAACTTTGTGGGACTGGCTTTCATAAAAGGACACAGTTGCTTGAACACTGTCGTTTGCATCATAGCAGTCTTTCCTCAGTAAGTCCACTGCCTTGTCTCTATGATGACTGTATCTGTACATTCCAGTCATTAAATGCATTGAAAATTCATTTAACACGGATACATACTGAGACAGTTGTGCCTTGTGAAGACCAAGTAGGATGTGTGTCATTCATCTGTCCCGTGTGTGGATTCAAGCAACCGTTCAATGATAAAAGTCTACTCAGTCATTTAAGGACGCATTTAAAACAACACGAGATGGTGGATTGTCCATTCAAAGATTGCAATTACCGTAGTAATGTGTATTCCTCTTTCAATGCCCACAAAAGTAGGACTCATCCAGACTATGATGTTTCAGATTTTAAGAATCAGATCATCTTGACAGGAACTGTTAGCCACCCATTACAGACTCAAGTTGAATCTGATGGACGTGGTTCCTCTCAGCATTCTCCTGAGCTGGATCCTGAGTATAATCCTCCTGAATCTAGAGATGACATATGTGAATTGCAAGCCCAATTGAGAAACAATTTGGGAAGTTTGTTCTTGAAAATGCACAGTGTTCTTCATGTATCAGAGATGGCTATACAGGACATTGTTGAAAATTTGGCACAAATATTCTCATTGTCCAAACCTCTTGTGAGGGACTCTGTCATCAGAGTTTTTCAAGAGCATGGTCAGTCTATCAGTGATATCCTTCTTCATGAATTAGTGGAAGCTATCATGGAAAGTAACGTTTTTGTCAGTGCTACCTCAGAAGGTGCAGAGCTGTCCACTGCTAAGCGGAGGAAAACGTTTGTAAGGAACAAATACCCTCTGGTAATGCCAGTGATGTATAATCTAGATTCCAGTGGACACACAGCTGTGTATGTTCCAATACTACAGATGCTTCAAACAATGTTTGAAAATACTGATCTTCTTGACAAGATTAAAGAAGCCAAACCATCACCACCTGGAATGTACATGTCTCATGAAGATGGAACATATTTCATCGAAAATCAGTTATTGTCAGAAGCAGGAGAGCTGAAATTGTCTTTGATTTTGTATGTGGATGACCTTGAATTAGCTAATCCTTTAGGCACAGCTAGAAAGATCCACAAGCTTTGTGCAGTATACTGGTTGCTTGCCAATTTACCAAGTGAGTATAGGTCCAGCCTACATGTCATTCAGCTAGCTCTCCTATGCAAAGTACCTGATCTGCAGAGGTGTGGTTATCAGACTGTTTTTTCACCTTTGTTGAAAGACTTGCAGACGCTTGAGCAGGATGGTATTTTCATTGAAACTGTCGGTCAGTGCATCCGGGGCACTGTGTTGTGTGTGGCAGCTGATAATTTGGCTGCTCATGGTCTTGCAGGCTTTGGGCAGTGTTTCAGAGCAAACCATGTCTGCCGATTTTGTTGCTGTACTGCAGACCAGAGACAGTCCAGTGAAGTTTCTGAAGCAGAGTTTGACATGAGAACAAAGGCTTGCCATGATCTTCATGTGCAAAGTGTTGTGCAAGGAGAAAATACACCTAACTTTGGTGTTAAAGGTGAATGTGTTCTCAGCAAGGCATTGCAGCATTTTCATCCCATCACTGGTTTCCCGCCTGATATACTTCACGACCTCTTTGAGGGTATTGTGCCAGTTGAGTTGGCATTGTGCATCCGTGAGATGATTCGTCTGAAGTATTTTACTCTTGAATATCTAAACAAGCAAATAAAGACATTTCCATATCAGTGCTATGATAGGCTTGATAAGCCACAACTCATCCCAAAAAATTTCGCAGCCAAACTAAGCATCGGTGGAAATGGGCATGAAAATTCCACATTGTTGAGGTTATTGCCACTGATGGTAGGAAGTAAAGTCCCTGAAGGAGATGAAGCATGGGCCATACTGATGGACCTCAAAGACATTGTGCAGCTGGTGTTGTCTCCATCTTTCACAGAAGAATCCATCCAGTACATGCAGTGTAAAATAAGTGATCACAGACAGGGTCTTCAAGCGGTCTTTCCAGACTTTAAGCTGCGCCCCAAGCATCATTATGTTGAGCACTACCCAGAACTGACAAAGCGTTTTGGGCCTCTTGTTCACCTATGGACAATGAGGTTTGAAGGAAAACATCGCTTTTTCAAAAGGGTGATACATGACACACACAATTTCAAGAATATCTTGAAAACTCTCGCTACCAGGCATCAGCACATGATGGCGTATCATTTGAGCACCGCTTCATTTTTCAGACCCCACACACAAGCCTCAAGTGTCTACTCTGTCCAAGTTGCCACTCTGCCTCAAGTGGCGAAAGATTTCATAGAGACAAAGACAGACAGCCAAAACATATATAGTACATCAAAGGTCTCCATACATGGTACAGAGTATGCCAACGGAATGTTTGTTACTACAGGCCAAATTGGAGGACTTCCAAAATTCAGCAGGATTGAGCAGGTACTGCTTGTGAATAACGCTGTCTCATTTCTTTGCAGAAACTACGAATGCTGGTACATTGAGCACTTACGATCATTTGAGCTGATATCCTCAGACCACTTTTCTGTGCATCAGCTGTCAGAGCTAAAAGACACAGTAAGTCTCACAGCATACAATGTTGAAGGGCATGTAATGTTGACGCAAAAGAGATTTATTTTTATCAGTGAGGTACAAGATTAAAATGTCGGAACTATAGAATCTTATGTATGGAGCTAGAACAGTGCTAGTAAACTGAGGTATTAAAAATAAGCTATTAGGTATTAAAAAAATATTGACATTGAAACAAGTTTTGTCACTGAAAATGTTTTTCAACTGAAACACGCACAATCTCAAAAGTTATTTTTAATTCATTTTGATATTTTTATGCATTGTTTTTTTCAATTTCAATGTTTAGATTTTTTCTTGATGTCTTTCTTCAAGGACAGTTTTTTTTTTTTTAAATGTCAGGCTTTTTACAATGTCACAGGTTTTCAGTTTCAACTTACTGTCACTCTTGGCGTGGAGAGGAGGGGCTTCAGGGGAGGGACAAGGTGGGCGCAATGTGCGTGTCATTTGCATATAATGTGTATACCAGCGAAAGAGTGCCCGCCATGCAGCTGTGGTCCCTATGGTCTGTGAAGTGGCTTTAGTATTTTCTCCCCTTTCCGGTCGTTTTGGCAGCACTGTTAGCTGGATAAATGTCAGAGATTATAATCTTTTGTCTATAAAATACACTATATCAGAATTACGATTATTAATTTTATTATCATTGATTTGATGTATTAGAAGAACCGGATAGAGCACTGCCCCTTCTTACACTCATTCCTATGGAGTGGAAGAACCTGAAATAAATATTTTTCTGCATCTCAGAATGCAGTTTTAAGATCATTTGAGGCGAGAAATTAGTTTAGAATTCAAAAATGTGGTTTGTGTATTACGATATTACACATTTATAGTTTGGCAGCAACGTTGTCAAAACCAGTGAAAAAGCCTGACATCATAAAAAAGACAAATTTAAAAAGGACAGACATCAAGAAAAAATCGAATGATTGAAATTGAAAAAAACATCAGAATGCATAAAAATCAAAATTAAATAAAATTGTGATTGTGAAATTGTAATTTTTTAATGTTTGTTATCTTTCAGTTGAAAAAAGTTTCAGTGAAAAACAAATATTTGTTTTCAATACCTCAGTTTACTGGCAGTGTTCCAGCTCCATACTTTTGTAGCAGTGTGAAGTATGCCATTGGAGACACTGCTCAGTGCCCACCATGACTAGCCTAGAAAGACTGAATTGATTGTGTTGTTTTTTGTAAACATTTTCAGGTCTGAGAACTGAAAATGTGCTGGAAATTACATGATGTCGTCAAACCAAATGTTCCTCAATCCATTTTTTTCTTCTCTATCTTTGTTAATAGGTAATGGCAGCCCAAACCTTCCTACTCCATGTCCATATCTCCACAGACATTATTAGGAAGATGATGTTATCTTCACGTCCAGAATCTGTGGATGAGCTAAAAACCATGATGAGAGAAAAGTTTAAGCTAGACTTTGACTTTGGCTTGTCATACGAAGATCCAGACTTTGATGGACAGTTGTGTTCCCTGGTAGACATTGAAGAGCTTCCAAAGAAGGCTGTACTAAAACTTGTAAGGTCTGAGAGTGATGGCAGTTCAGTTTCATCAGATGATACCATAATATTGCCCCATGCTGTACTTCCAGACAGAGCTGTGAGATGGCCTAATGATTTTCCAGTTCCCATTTTTTCTTACGAGGTAGAACTCATACTCAGTGAGGGAAATACTACACACGAAAGAACAGGGAAAACTCTAAAATTATCTAAGGGCCAAAAGCATGACATCCTTGAAACCCTGGCAGCCAAAATTCATAGCTTTAAAGCATACCCCAAAGATAGGGAAGTTTCAGCGGTAGCTGAAGCACTTGTCACGAAACATCCTTGTCTTAAAGAGCCAGGATCACAGACAGGATGGTATGGTTGGAAAAATAGTTTGAAGTTTAAGATGGGAAACTACCGCACTAAGTTGAGTCGGGCCGGATCTCATGAGGTAGCGGTAAATTCAGGGAAGAGGAGTAGGAACAACCCAGACAAACAAGCTCCCAACACTAACATTAAAAGACCAAAAAGGGCTGAAGTCAATTTCCTCCCAAATTTCCCAAGAGGTGAAGATGACGTAAGCCTTGAGCGACTGAGACTCCAAATTGTAGATGAAGCTAAGAAGACAGATCAGAACCTTCCCCTGATTGCAAATTTAATGCAGACCACCTTTGCCCTGAGGCGCAAGGAAGTCATCAATGATGACCTGCTTGTTGGAGAGATCTTGGAACGCTGGCCTGCCCTTAAAATAGAGTCACAGGTAAGAATATTTTCTGTAGTACACTTTTGACTGTGTCAGCAATAACTTGGGACAGGTTTACTCTGATTTGCATAAATCTTGGCATACGCTTTTGGTAGTGTAAGGATCTGCATGTTTTTCCCTATGGAGTTAGATATGTGTCAATATTTTCAAACAACACTTTTTCAAGAAGCAACAAAAAATATCAATTTAATCATTCAAAAATATTGTATTTTGAAAATACATTTCTTATTTGCGCTCCCTCACTTGTTCTCTGTGATTTGTTCTCTGCACTGTTTTTTGTTTGCGGGCGGGCCTTAGGAAGCTGCCTGCTGATTGGCTGGGGTTTTGGAGTGACGGCTCAGTGGACTGGAAGTTGTCACACGCTTCGAGTCGCTGGAACTCGTTTCCCAAGTTTTCCCTGTCAACATCTGCGTCTGATTGTAAATATTTTAACATTTGTCAGATTATAAACATTAGATACTAACAATTATATGGTTGAATGGCGACGGAGAACGAGTTCCAGACGGACAGCGACTCAAAGTGCGCGACGACTTCCAGTCCATTGACCTGTCACTCCAAAACTCCAGCCAATCAGCAGGTAGCTTCCTAAGCCCTGCCCGCAAAGAACAAATGTATTTTCAAAAAAATACAATATTTTAAATGATTAAATCGATATTTTTTTTTACTTCTTAAAAAGTGTTGTTTGATTCCTGAAAAGTGTTGTTTGAAAAAAATTACACAAAACTAATTCCATATTTCCCCAATTTTGACAAGCATGTCTATGTTTTGTCATATTTTGTCAGATTTGTGCAGAATTTCACAGGATCACAAATATCAACCTGAAGAACCACTTCTATGCGGAGTTGGATCGACATGCCCCCCGTCTTCTGAGCTTGTTCAGGAAGAAAGCTGCACGAACAGGCAAAGTAGCAGAAGTTTTGGACCAGCTCTTCAGTGCTTATGACCTCCAGGTGAGTTGGTTACGCTTCTTGATGCTTGATAGTGATACTACAGTGGATTATATTTGTTAGAACTCTCATCTCTGCAGTTATGGGAGGCTTTTTCTTGTGATGTATAAATCTGTTCTCGCACTCAGGAACAAGTGGACATCCACATCAAACGTGCTGCTGTCCTCCGTGCACTCCCTGCGTATCTACATGATGATGACTCCAGGTTTCTGAAACTCTGGGATGTAAGTCAATATTCTTAATAAAAAAATATTTAAAAAAAAATTATTATTATTATTATTATTATTAAAAAAATTCTATTCTAATTGTTCCTCATAGAACATAATTGTGATTGTGTCAGTGAGGAATAATTAATGAAAGACTCTTTAGCTAAGATGTTATTCAGGCAAGACTTGAAGCTTCAACTTGAGTGAATTCTGAGCTGCAGATATAAAATGTTGCCACATGAGAACACAATGGTCTGTAATGAAGATAAACATCGGTTTTATTTCACATCTCATATTGAGTCATCATTGTGAAACAAACCATATTATGGAATGTGATTAGTTTTTTGACTCTTTTATTGTCTTCTGATATGTTACTGACACTTTTCAGCAGCTTTTTTAGATAGCTTACGGAATCTTGGGTAATGGTGACTTTTCTCTGTTGTCCAGACATCTGAGTCTGATGAACCAAACATCAGTGATGTACCGGTTGGACTCCTCTTGAGTGGCGCAAATGCAACAGATGCATTGTTCTTCAACCCAGAGAAGATTGACATTGTCATTGAGGGTAATGTTGTTATTAAGTTTCCAACGTTGGCTGAAGCCTTTGTCATGCTATTTTCACTGATGTATGCAATGCATCTAAGTTACCCAAAATACTTGGCCAATACTTTTGACTTCATCCAAAAAGTCTTGATGGGCCTGGAAGATGGGATGTTGAAGCCCAGGGTGTTGACCCTTAAAAATGACCTTTTTGCAGTGGAGTAATCATGGTATTTCTGAAATGACAGTAGTGCCTGTGCATACGAAAAGCCCTACAAGTAACGGAGTTCTGTATTTGCTCATAGAGTAAAGCTTAATTTATATTAGGACGCTTGATACTTTTGATGTGTATTAATGAGTATATGAAGAGTGAGTAAACGCAAGCAAACTAATTTGTTATTTTGTTGCACACGTGATTGGTTAACTAAACGAGCCGGCTGAAAGATCATGTGTGGTTACCATGGGGACAAATTAAACCTTTTGCTGAAGTATAAATTGAAAATGTTGCACAACTGAATTTTAAGAGTGGCGCAGTGTTTTCAGTTCATGCTTTGGCAAAAGGTTTCAGTCGTCTCCATGATAACCAGATGCTATCTTTCAGCCGGCTTGTTTAGTTAATCGATCATGTCAAGCAAAAAAATATGACAATCAGAAAATTCTCCTGGTGTGAGACACTCATCAAAAGTTTCAAGCGCCCTAGTATAAATAAAGCTTACGTGCTTGTTTTGGAATATTGCTGTTAGTACTGTTCATCTTAAAGTAAGAATATTTAATATAAATGTTTTGTAATTTAATGACCAGGTTCCGTCTGGTGTGCAAAAGTTGAAGATGTGTAAAACTTCTTGCCATAGAATTGTTTTTTTTTATGGCTTACTAAAATTACTAAAAAGAGTGGTTTTAAGTATTTTTTTTACTTACTGTTAATAAAACAGGGACTTGCATTTTGTCTGTGTTCATGTGTTTTTTAGTGTTTCCTCAGAATATTTGAATTTTGGGACTTTGAGTTAAAGAAACTTAAATATATTTATGTAATCAGTTTCAAAAAAAGATTTAAGTTTTGGGACATGTAATTTTGAGTTGTAATCAAGCAAAGTTTTTAACGATAGAGGAGTTTGAACAACTTAATTGAACTTAAAAAGATAAGTAAACATAGCATGAATATTTTCTTACTGAGAAATTAAGTATTTTATTTTAAAGGTAATAAGAATGATTAAGTTTCTTATAATTGATTTTTATGTGTACTTTGAAAACAAAATACCTAGTAAAATGTAATTAAACAGGTATGTTTCTCTCACTCACAAAATTAAGTTACTTTTACTTAAAATTAGTAGTTAAAGTTACTATAACTATAACTATTCTTATACTTATAAAAATAAGTTAATTTGACTCAGAATTTTTGATGTAATCAGTTTCAAAAAAAATTTTGAGTA